>NW_027397077.1:2277534-2302306 GCF_003265705.2 Callorhinus ursinus
CCCGATGCGGGACTCGATCCCAGGACCCTGGGATCATGACCTGAGCCAAAGGCAGATGCTTAACCATCTGAACCACTCAGGCGCCCCCGGCTTGTGTTTTATATCTCTCTCTGTCTCAAATAAATAAATTAAATCTCCAAAAAAAAAACCACAACAACAACAACATGGGATGCCTGGGTAGCTCAGTCGGTTAAGCGTCTGCTTTCAGCTCAGCTTATGATCCCAGGGTGCTGGGATAGAGCCCTGTGCTCAGCGGGGAGCCTGCTTCTCCCTCTGCCTGCCGTTCCCCTGCTTGCTCTCTCTCTCTCTGACAAATAAATAAATAAAATCCTTTAAAAAAAAAAGAAAACAACAGCAACCATGAAACAAGGTACATTTGGAGAGAATAATCCAGCTTCTAGTTCTGTCCTCATCACCCTTTTCCCCACTTCCCCTCAGGGTAAGTATTTCTATTAGTTTTTAATTTAGTTTTCCATTTTATTTATTATTATTAGTTTTTATTTTAAAACTTATATTGGTATAACAGCATACCACTGTAAGTTTTATTACGTAGTTTTCTATGAAATAATGTAACTCTATGATAAAATACCACATAGTTATAGTATTACATATTATGACAAATATCCATGTCGTAAATAACACTTTACATAAAATGTAGCATTATAATCATCTTGTTTCATTATGATCATGTAACAACATATAACGTGTAATATTGTTAAAATATTATTTTATCCTTTTTTTTTTAACTAGAAGGACACATATTAACATCTTCTCTTTCTTAGATAAAATGTAAACTACCTGCCCTCTTCTACACTTTTAGAAGCTCTGCAGATGGTGGGGTATCAGCCTTCTCTGTGACCCAGGTTGTTAGAATTTTTCCTGGGAGGCCCTAGGCTTTGGTCCCTGGTAGCTCTTCCCTAAGGGATAGCCAGGCTCACAGTTGTCCTCTCACCCTCAGTGAAGCTTTCTTCCTACCTTGATTTCTCAGTTTGAGGGTGTCTCTCAGGCAGGCACCTGCCGCCCCATGCACAGGAGATGGAGATGGCCTCCAAACGTATCACCCAGGAGACCTTTGATGCAGCCATTCGTGAAAACATTGAAGAGTTCGAGATGGGGTCAGAGGAGGCAGTAAAAGAGGCCGTGGAACAGTTTGAATCACAAGGTAGGGCACAGTGGCTCTGTCCCAGCACTGGTCTGGCTCTTTCCCCAGAAGTCACTTCCAGTCCACAGCTCTTAATGTGTGAGAATGATTTCCTGCCATGGCTCTGTCTTGCCTGGCGTGGTAGCCCTGGGCCCCGTCGCCCTGTCTGCGCTCTTCCCTGAGCAGCCTGGCCACCTTCTCCCACTTTGTTCTTGTCCTCCCTCTACTCACCTTGACCCCCCACCCAGACATCTGCAGGGCTGAATCCTTCAAGGTGGGCCTCATTTTAATTGCCACTTCCTTGAAGAGGTTTTTCCCGACTACCTCCCAAGAAACAGGGCCACCTGCCTCCCTGCCTCACCTGCGCTCCAGCTTGAGTTCATGGAGGCAGAAGGGGGTGTTGGTCACCAGCCTATGGAAACAGCTGGCATATTCAAAATAGGCTATGGGGGACAGTGGTTAAGAGGGGACTATTTATTTACAGTGGTGTGGGCAGCGTTAGGAGACCTCCCCAGCCCCACAACAGGCCATGGCTGGGGGTGGGGAGTCATCTGGCAGAGGCAGAGGCAGGGAGCTGGGAATAAATACCCCACCCTCCCATTTCTTCTAATCTGAAGTCCTCTTCCCCATTGGTCAAGCCTGGTCAGACTCAAGAGGGCAAGGGACCTCAGGGGGCCCAGCCTCAGAGGTCAGAGGCTGGTGTCCCCAGCACAGAGTGGGATATAGGATATAGATACTGGGCAGGGACTGGAGGAGTACCCAGATGTGTCTTTGGCAGTGGAGGCTTCCCTAGGGGTGCCAGGGAGGGTGGGGGTGCAGCCAGGTGGTATGTGCAGCCAGGGTGGTATTCTACCTACCCCACCAGGTAGATGTGTCTCTCGCCATGGTGATGACCTGCAGCCTCACTACTGCTCTGCTCCCAGTGGTTGGACAGGGCCAAGGGGCAAAGACCACCCCTCCATATCCTACATCCCTTGTATGAATGTGG
The DNA here is from genome assembly GCF_003265705.2 of Callorhinus ursinus. Lineage (NCBI taxonomy): Eukaryota > Metazoa > Chordata > Mammalia > Carnivora > Otariidae > Callorhinus > Callorhinus ursinus. The sequence continues at coordinate 2,279,664 of NW_027397077.1, forward strand.
CTGCTGGGCCCTGGTAGGGAGGGGTTGGGGTGGGGAGCTGGGCAGACCCCCCAAAGGCCTCCAGAGTGGGGTGGTCCCAGAAGAAGGGACGTGAGGTATGTTCTGGAAGGCCTGTGGGGATGATGGCTGTCACTTGTTTCCCCCCTCCCCACCCGCTGCAGGGGTTGATCTGAGCAACATTATAAAGCTGGCACCGAAGGCCTCTGCAGATGGATCCCAGGAGCCTACACATGACATCCTACAGGTAGGAAGGGGTAGCCCATGTGGGCATGGCTGACCTTACACATGTGGCTCCACGCACATCACCGTTTAACAGTCTGTTAGGGGCACCTTTCCACTGGTTCCCAGATGACAGATGCAGGTTCTGAAGGGCAGGCACCCAGCATGTACATGGGAGCCTGAGCTTGCAGCCAGGGCTCCCTGAGTCCATATCTGAGAGCCCTTTTGGGATGGACAGTGCTCAGGTTGTCCCCAGTGTTGGCAGCCTTGGGGCAGAGGGCAGGCACCATGGAGCCTCCTAACCACTAAGTTTTCTCAGAGATGGACAGGAATTACAGAAAGAGAGTGGAATCACAATAGGGCTGTCACCTGTTGAGCACTGACTGTTCACCAGCACATTATATAGCCTGCCCCTTTAGCACTAAAACTGGCCTGTGAGGTAGGTGGTGTCATCTCTTACTTACTGATGGGGAAACAGAGGCCCAGAGCCTACCCTCACTCTCCAGCACACAAACAAGGAAGGTAAAGCTCACAGAGGTTAAATGCTATCCTTAAGGTCCCCCATCAAAGAGTGATAAGCTGTTGGTAAAAAGGCAAAAGGCTGTGGTGTTTATTGAGAACTGACTGTGGAGTCAGTTCTGGGCAAGGTGCTTTCTTTGTGCTATCTCAGTTATTCTCCCAAAGACCCCTGCAAGGTGGGGATTATTATTCCCATTTTACAGATAGGTAATCCAAAGAGAAAAAAATGATCTACCTGACAGCAAGAGAGAGTAAAGTGATAAAAGAGGAAGTTGGAGAATACAGCCCTGGGTATGAACCCAGCTCTGCCTAAGCCAAGGTATTTACTTCTCTCTGCTCTCAGGGCCCTCACCATCTCCTGCCTCACAGAGGTTTTGAGAAAATTATCTCGTTGTTTTAACTTATTTGCTAATAAGAAATGAGTTTGTTGTGTTGGCAGTTTTTTTAATTGGGTTGTTCATCTTGTTTTTATTGATTTATAGATGCTCTTTACATATGAAGGGTCTCAGTAACAATAGTCTTTAGTAATCACTGAGTACTTCTCAAGTGCTGGTGCTAAATTCTTTTTTTTTCTTTTTTAAGATTTTATCTATTTGACAGAGACACAGCAAGAGAGGGAACACAAGCAGGCGGAGTGGGAGAGGGAGAAGCAGGCTTCCAGCAGAGCAGGGAGCCCAATGCGGGGGGGGACCATGACCTGAGCCGAAGGCAGACGCTCAACGACTGAGCCACCTAGGCGCCCCAGCATTGTGCTAAATTCTTAAAACATGGGACACCTGGGTGGCTCAGTCGGTTAAGTGTCTGCCTTCAACTCAGGTCATGATCCCAGGATCCTGAGATCAAGTCCCGCATCAGGCTCCTTGCTCAGCGGGAAGCCTGCTTCTCCCTCTGCCTGCCACTCTCACTGCTTGTGCTTGCTCACTCTCTGTCTGAAAAATAAATAAAATTTTTTAAAAAATTAAAAAAGAAATAAAACATATTATCTCAATCTGTTGTTAGCCCATTTTGCTGATCAGGAATCTGAGGCTCCCTAAAGATAAATGACTCACTTGTGGTCACAACCAGTGAGGGGCATAGCTGGGACCCAGACCCAGGTCCTTCTCCCAGGGAAATCAGGCTGGGAACAGCTCTGCCGTCTTCTACCAGCAGTCCAGAAAACTCCTTTTGTTTACAACCTTCGCTTTTTTATTCTTCTTAATTTGACTGTTAAATTTTATGTTTCATTACTGAAGAAGAACGTGAATGTGTTCTTGGCATAAAAGATTCAAGCAATACTCACGTGTTTATAGCAAAATCTGAAAGTCCTTGTCTCGTCTCTCCCATCAAACCCCTTCTTTCCATTCCCGTGTGGGAGGCACCACACACATTGGGTTTCACATCCTCCCAGCCTTACTCTCACCTTGCAGTTGAACCAGCCCCTTCTCATGCCATGGTGGCATTGACCTCTGCTGCCGTGGCTCCGACGTGTGAACAGTGCTTATCTGTAGGAGAAAGATTCAACTCTGTGATGCCTTTTGAAATGAGTCTACCAGAGTCAGGAAATTTGTTGCACATAGACTTGTAGGGAAAGAAAACCAAAACAAGAAGTCTTGGAACTCTCTAAGGAGAAGATGAGCTAGACTGGTTTTATGTGCGAGGAGTTTCAGAATCCAAGCCGTCAGTCACAGAGAGAGTGACCCCCGGGTTGGTGGACAAAGCCCCCGTCACCATGCCGAGTTGTCGCAGGTGGAACACAGCTGACTCTGCCACCTTCACTTTAGCAACTGTCCTCTCCTCAGCCACCCCTGGGGTCTGGGGTCTCGGGCAGCACCTAGGGACTAAGACCACCATCTTAGCCAGCCAGCGCAGAGACTCGCCTTCCTGATGCCATCCAGGACAAGAGGAGATTCCCCACAAACTGGATGGAGACGAGTGTGCAGATTGTGGCCATTATCTTCTCCTCTCTTACCTAACTAAACCCATAGTGTTGTAACTCCAGCACTGTGCGTCTTAACAGCACTTGGGCCACTTGGGCCAGCTTTTCATGTTTCTTGCCAGGTTCCTGCTCAAATGCTACGCCCTCTGTTTTTGGTTTATGGTCAAAATATAACACAAATTCACCATCTTAACCATTTCTAAGTGGATGGTTCAGTGACACGAAGTACATTCACATTGTTGCACAACCATCCCCACCATCCATTTCCAGGACTTTCTCATCTTCCCAAACTGAAACTCTGTCCCCATTAAACACTTAACTTCCTATTCCCCTCCCCTAATCTCTGTCACCCACAGTTCTTCTTCCTGCCTCTGTGAATGTGACTCCTCTAGGGACTCCTATAAGTGGAATCACAGAGTATTTGTCCTTTTGTGGCTGGCTTCTTTCACTCAGCATAATGTCCTCAGGCTTCATCCATGTTGGAGCTTGGGTCAGAATTGTGGTCCTTGTTGTGGCTGAATAATATTCCATCGCGTGGATGGACCACATTCTGTTTATCCATTCGCCCATGAATGGAAAGTTGGGTTGCTTCCAGCTTTTGTCTACTAGAATTAATGCTGCTATGAACATGGGTATACAGACATCTCTTTAAGACTGCTTTCAGTTCTTCTGGGTAGATGCTTGGAAGTGGTATTGCTGGATCATGTGGTAATTCCATGTTGTTTACTTTTTCGAGCATTTCCCTAATGATTAGCAATGTGGACCATCTTTTTGTCTGCCTAGTGGCCACCAGTGTATTTTCTTTGGTAAATGTCCGTTCAAGGCACATCCTCTGCTTTTAGCCTATTAATATTCTGTGTCATTGCAACATATACTCAGTTAAGTCCAGCTCAGGGACGGTGAGCCAACAGGCATCCTTGCCATTCAGGGCAGTGTGGCTAAACCACAGCCCTCTGGCTTGGGTTGATGGCATCTGTAGAGCTGCCCTCCTGGGGCCCGGGACCAGTGATTTTGTAAGCCCCAGGAGGCTTGGGTTCATCTTGGGCCCATTGCTGAAGGCAGGTCTGGAGCATGGATTTGAACGGCAGCTAGACTTGGATGCTCTTTTCAGATTGTTTCCTCTCGTTATTACTGTTCTTCCCCCCAAGGACTTTGAATTGAATTTGGGTAAATCAACAGTGTGTGAGGTGTGGTTTCGTTTGGCAGATAAATATTTGTGGAATGAATGAGAGAGACAAACAGGAGACATCTGGTATTGGCCGGTCTGGCAAAGGTAACTTTTACCTTCCTTGGAGAGGTGGCCGCTGGAGGATATGTTGATTAGTTATAGTTGCATGGTAAGCACCCAAAACAATGGCCATTTTCTTGTTCCTTATGGTTCGGCTGGGTGGACTGAGCTGAGCCAGATGGTTCCACGCGTCTGGCCTGGAGCATCTTGCCATGGCTGCTAGGGCTGGAGCGTTGACTGTGTCTGCCCTCACGTGTGTTGCTCCGTGGAGGGACCCTGAGAGATCTGGGTCTCTCCATCTCTATGTGGCCTCTGAAGCTCGAAGCTCCTAAAAGCCCAAGTGTGGAAGCTACAATGGCTGGACTGCATTTCCACCACAGGCCTAGATCCCAGGAGAGGGAATGTCACAGGGGGGCAGCACTGTCACTGTGGATCCTCTTTGGGCTGAGCTGACACTGAAGTTTCTCCCGTGTCCTCTAGGCCCTGGATGACCTGCAGGAGTCCGTGGCCCACTCTCGCCCCCAGGAGGTGTCCGCGCACCTTGCCCGCTTTTTTGAGCAGTGCAAGCAGCACAAGGCTTGCCGCTTCCTGGCAGCCCAGAAGGGGGCCTACCCCATCCTTCTCACTGCCTGGAGGCTTGCTATAGCAAGTGACCAGGGCCTCCTGCTCCAGGCCCTCAACGCCCTGTCAGCCCTGACCGATGGCCAGCCCGATCTCCTAGACACCCAGGGCCTGCAGCTGCTGGTGGTCACCCTGGCCCAGAATGCTGACGCGGCTGATCTGACCTGTTCTGGGATCCGCTGTGTGTGCCATGCCAGCCTGAAGCACGAGCAGAATCGGCAGAGCCTGGTGAAGGCTGGTGTGCTGCCCCTGCTGACCGGTGCCATCACCCGGCATGGTCGCTGTGCCGACGTGGTCCGGGAGGCCTGCTGGGCCCTCCGAGTCATGACCTTCGACGATGATATCCGTGTGCCCTTTGGCCATGCCCACGACCATGCCAAGATGATTGTGCAGGAGAATGGAGGCTTGAAGGTGCTCATTGAGGCCACCAAAGGTAGGAGCAGGTGTGAGAATGAGAGTTGGGTATTAGGACTGCTTCAGGCATGGCTGGCTCCAGGCTCCACTTGCCTCTTTTGGCTTACTACCACCCACATGGCAGCCCTAGTGGAACGGTGTCCTTACTTCTGGCTGCTCTAGGAGAGTTCCAAGCCAGGGCTCATTGGCTGAGACCAGATCTTGTGCCCATCTCTGGAGCCATTTGAGGAAGGGGCTTTGCTCTGTGCACCCACACAGACTGAGAGTGCACGGAAAGGAGAGCTCCCCAAAGGGACAAGCGTGTTTCCCAAAGATGGGGGAGTGTGGCTGGTCCCCAGTGGAGGTTTACACTTTGGTTCATACTTAGCCTCAAATTGTTATGCACGTACATGTTCCTGACTGGGATGACCAAGGTAAGCCAGCCATAGGAGATCACAGCGCTGATGTTCAGACCCGAAATTCCCTGCCCCCTGTCCACTGTACCCACCAGAAAAGGCCTGACTCTGGTCTGGTGCACAGCAGGTGCTAGAAGAATGAGTTCTTCCCAGCCTGCCTGTGGCTCTGGCTCTGTATAGCTAGGCTTGGTTGTGTGACTCTGGCCCTGTCTTCCGGAGAGGCAGGCCTGCCTCTGGAGGGGGTGAAAACAGGCCCAGCCATCTTCGAAGTTGAGCTGCTTCTCTGAGGGGGAGTTTACATCTTTCTCGTTTGTTGACGGAGCTCCTATCAGTCAGTGTTCTACCAGAGAAGCAGAACCAGTGGGATGTGTGTGTGTGTGTGTGTGTTTCAAGGAATTGGCTCATGTGGCCAAGGGGCTGGTGAGTCTGAAATCCATGGAGCAGGCTTGGGCAGGAGCCAACACCACAGTCCTCAGGTGAGCTTCTTCCTCTTCAGGAAGACCTCACTTTCCCTCTTAAGGCCTTCAGCTGACCGGATGAGGCCCACACTCAGACCATCAAGGGTCATCTTGAAGTCAGCTGTTCATAGATGTCACCACATCTAGAGAATACCTCCCCCCAGATTAGTGCTCATGGCATTGCTGGGGGCTGTACTCTGACCAGGGGGACATACCAGCTGACTGTCACAGAGCTCTGGGTAAAATAGGGTTGTCCCCCCCCCCCCCCCCACCCTTCCACCCCCTACGACCCCCACATGTGAGCCTCAGTGTAGGCCTCTCCTCTGAGGGGCCTCTGAGCTTCATCTTCTGCATCTGTGTTCAATTTTGCCCAGATCAACTCTATCCATATGTCCCTCTACAGTTTCTGGGTTTCCCGTTGCACTTAGAAAGGTCATTCCCACCCCAAGAACATAAAAATAGTCTTGGATGTTTTATTATAGCACTATTATGGTTTTCTTTTTTTAGTTGAGATCATCAGTTGGTCTGGAATTTATCTGGGACACCGCGTGGGGGAGGGCGAGTTCGCGTGTCTTCTCCTGCGGCCAGCAGGGAGCACTGCAGGCCCGGGCGGCCCTGGTGTTCAGTGGGGCTCTCCTGGTGCGTGTGGCCGCCCTGCCTGGCAGAAGGGCCCCGCTTCCCAGGTGGAACAGGATTTGTACCAGGACCGCTGGCTCCTGGTTCCGAGCTGGGACTGGTTCTCTCCCTGTCCTGCCCCCAGTGGTTCCTCTCCCTCTCCGCAGCATTCTCTGACAACCCCAGTGTCCTGAGTGAGCTCTGCAGCACCCTATCCCGCCTGGCCGTCCGCAATGAATTCTGCCAGGAGGTCGTTGACCTTGGGGGCCTCGGTGTCCTGGTGGCTCTACTGGCCAACTGCAGCGACCACCAGGTGGGTGTCCAGAGCTGTCTTAGGGTGTGAAGCGCCCCTCACTTGGATTTCAATTTGTCATTTCTCTCGATGCCACAGGAAGGTTCCAGATTTCCCAGTGAACTCTGCCCCCCTTGAGCCCCAGCCACCCAGACAAGCTTGAATCAGAACATACCCGCCCTGTCTGCTGACCCTGGAAGCAAAGTGCAGTTTTCACTTCTCATTGACCCCAGGGCAGGAAGTAAAGTTTTGGGGGAAAACAAATCCACCCACCCTCTCTTACTATCCTTTAACACCTTTGTATTTTCTACCAGCAGTGGGAGGAATACGAGTGGGTGTTGACGAGCTGGCCCAGCCCCCAGCTCAGGGGTGTGATGCTTGAGTGAGACAAATCCTTAGTGCCTCAGTTTCCCCATCCATAAAATGGGGCAGGGACCCCTATTCATTGTTCTTTCATTTAGCAGCCACTTAATCCCCTCTACATGCCTGGCCTAGCGCGGGAGTACCTCCCCGTCCTGTGGCAGCAATGGTTCTATTACCCCCAACCCCAGAAGCTGCGTTTGAACTGGCTTAAGCTCACGAGGGAATGCATTTGGTTTGTACTCCTGGACAGTTGGGGGTGGGTGGAGGCTTGGTTTCCCTCCCACCGCTTTCTCTTTCTCTTTCATAGCTCTGCCCCTCACTGGGGCGGTCGGCAGTCCCAGCAGCATCTGGTCAACTGTCCTCAGCTCAGGACCTGGGGACTCAGCTATGGCCAGAGGACCCCAGGCTTTGATTCCTGGCCTGAGTCGCATGCCCCCTCCGTGTGTGAGGGGTGGGTGTCAAGGTTGTCCAAATGCCTGGGCTGGGCACAGGTGTACTAATCCACAGGGTCCAACTCCCTGAGCCTCTCCTGCCGTCACAGGCTGCGCGCATGCCCCAGGGTGGCCCCACCTGTTGTTCAGACAGCGGAACAACAGACCCTCCCTCAAGACCCCACCCCCACCCCCACAAACCAGCAACCAAGCAGTTAGTGTCTGGCACAGCGCAGGAGGACGAGCTAGCCAGGGCTGACCCCCACCTTACCCTCCTGTAGGACCTTGTGAAGCAAGTGTTGAGTGCCCTGCGGGCCATCGCAGGCAACGATGATGTGAAGGACGCCATTGTCCGTGCTGGCGGGACAGAGTCCATCATAGCCGCCATGACCCAGCACCTGGCCAGCCCCCAGGTACCTACCCCAGGCAGGGGGCGCATGAAGTGGGGCACAGTGACTGGAGTCCCAAATCAGTATGTGGGTTCGCCTGGTGCTCTTCCCCATTTCCTCAAGCAGGGCTAGGGCTGGGGTGGGGCCTGCGAGAGGCCTCGGTGGAGACCGTCCCCCCTAAGCATGGTTGAGGTTTTTATCATTCCTATTAGTACTGATCTGGTTTATACACGGGCTGGCAGCGGTCTCTCCAGGGGAAACTGCAGGGCACTCACCTGGGGAATTCACGGTGGCGGCCACAGCAGGCCCTCCGGGTGATGGGCATCTCTGACTGTCTCCTCCATCCCTGTGACTCCCCCCACACAGGTCTGCGAGCAGAGCTGTGCGGCCCTGTGCGTCCTAGCACTGCGAAAGCCGGAGAACAGCCGGGTCATCATGGAGGGTGGCGGGGCCCTGGTTGCACTGCAGGCCATGAAGGCGCACCCGCGAGAGGGTGGAGTGCAGGTGGGCCTGGGGGCAAGAGGGCGGGGCAGGACCCAAGCCCTCCCTGTCGCTGTCCCTATCCCCATCCCAGCCCAGTTCTCTCGAAGTCTTTTTCCTTCCCAGCCCCCTAAGGTATCTACTTTCCATCCTTGAAAGTGCACCCAGTTCTGCCCACGGCTGTCTTCCTGTTCCTTTGCTCTTGCAGTGTTGATTTTTTCCTCTCCTAACAGTTCCTTCAGAAGCAGAGGAGGAGGAGGAGGAGATTGGAGGAGAGCAGGTGGAGATCTGCTGGGACTTTTGGAAGATTTCCTGCCATCCATGGGCTGCCTCCCCCACTCCTACCTCGCACACCCTCCCAGCACAGGGGCCTCCTTGTTGGTCCTCAGACACACCAGGCTCTGTCCCACTAGGGGTCTTTGCTGCTGATGGTGTCTCCTCTGGAACACTGTGCTCTTGGCTCACCCATCACCTTGCCCATTCCTCACCACCCTGGCTGGGCAGCCCCTCACACCTCACCTACTTCTCTTCTAGTCTCCCAATGGTGGGGTGCTTTGTGGCACCCACACACGGCAGATAAACAGGGCACAGGTGTTGATGAACGAGTGATGATGTAATTGACAGATGGGCCCTGTGCACAACCCTCTCTTCCCACTGTCTCTCTGCCCTCCTTTCCTGGGACCCCTGCCCAGGCTCTTGCCAGCCACAGGGGAATCTTGCTCTGAGACTGAGGGTCCCACACCTGAGTGATCGGCCGCACCTGCCAAGCACTTGACTGCCCTGAGCTTCAGTTTCCTCACCTAGGAGTTGGGGAAATTAGCCCTGCTTCCCAGGGCGACTGAGAGAGTAAAGTGGGGAGATGAATCTAGCCTGATGAGTCACAGCGTAAGCACCTACCTTATGTTGGTTGTGATCACCTTTACCCGTTACGTTATGATGGGGGCCCTGAGGTCAGAGTGGACCCCACCCACCAGTGCGCAGCCCCTCACCTTCAGTTCTCCCTCCCAGAAACAGGCCTGCATGCTGATCCGTAACCTGGTGGCCCGCAGCCAGGCCTTCTCACAGCCCATCCTGGACCTGGGGGCTGAAGCACTCATCTTGCGGGCCCGTGCCACCCACCGTGACTGCGAGGACGTGGCCAAGGCTGCCCTGCGGGACCTTGGCTGCCGTGTCGAGCTGCGAGAGCTGTGGACTGGCCAGAAGGGCAACCTGGCGCCGTGACCTCAGGCTCAGTCTGGGCCATGGCTCTGGGTGAGTTATGTGACTCAGGAACAGGGAGGAGGTCCGTGTCCTTCCACTCTAGTCCCTGGATTCCTCCCCGACTCAGTGAGGGGTGTTTTCTGATGGGTACCAGGTACAGGCTAGCGTGGGAAAGGAGCATTGGTGAAGTGTCTACACAGCAGAAAGCAGCCCCTGGGTCCTCCTCCCTTCGCCTTGTTCTCCAGGCCAGCTGACAGCATTGGCATTACCCATCCTGCCCTCCCACTACCACCCCATTCCCTTTCCTACCAGAGGGGCCTCCTTAGTATTGCTTGGGAGCAAAATGCTAACTGAAATGTGGGATCCACACTGGCCGGTCTCATAGGAGGATGGGTCCACCCTGCTTCGGCTCCTACAAGTCTGTTTTCTCCCCTGCTCATCTCTCACTTGTAATATGGGTTGTAGGTGCCTTGCTCTGCTGGACAGAGGGCAGGGACCAAGCTCTTCTGCCTCCAGGGGTCCCAGGCCAGCCAGTACTGCCCAGTAATAAAAGACTCTGTTAGCTGAACAATGGAGGGATCTCTTCCATAGCGCGGTGGAGTATGGGTGCTGCCTCCAAGTGGCCTCAGAGAATGGGAGAGGGGCAGACGTCTGGGGAGGCCATGGGGTCGCTGAGGAAAGCAAAGGGGTTTTGAGAACAGCCTGGGATATGTGATCTGCTGTCACTCCCAGACAGGCAGTCTGCTGGGGCTGTGGTTCACACCTGGGGCCTCAGCCCCAAGGCCACTGTTTCTGATTATGTGTCACTCAGCTCTGTGGCCTTGAGCTAGTGACGTAATCTCCCTGAGCCTTGATTTGATCCTCTGTGAAATGGGGAGAGGGGAAATAGAACCCACTCTGAGGGGTGTGCAAGCAGAGCTGGGCCCATGGGAGGCACCCGATTGTCCTAGCTTCACCACCTCCGTTCACCCTAAAAAGACTATCCTGTACTTGTCTGCCCGGCTGCTTGAGGTCATTGCTCACCGGGTGGCTTGGGCAGCCTGCCTTCCTTCTTGAGCCTCAGTTTCCCATCTGTAGTATGGACATCACTGTTGCTGCCCCAGATACCCCCACTGTACCCCCAAAGTGTTCTGGGGGTCCCTAGGCAGCTGTGCCTGGCAAATCCCAGCGCTCCTCTGCATTACACTGCATTTACAGGACTTGGGGGTCATGTGGTCACCTGGCAGCTTGTGCATCCCATGTGGCCCAGTCAGGGTTGGGTAGCTTCAAGAGTCCTCGTGGGCTCCAGGCACGGTACCTGACCTCTCCAGCCCACACACTGGGAGCCCCTCACCTCTTTTGGAATACTCAGCCCGCTGCTTGTCATTCATCTCCCCTAGCTTGAGGAGGGCCTGAATATGGTCCTTGATATCAGCTCAAGCCCTTTCCTAGAAGGCTCCTGATTTCCGTGGCTAATGTGAATAGCTGGCAGAGATGGGTAGCATCACCCTGGTCCTAACTCCCCGTGGTGGCAAATTGTTCCCTACTCCTGGCTGGGAGGGCCTTGCCAGTTCAGGGGGGCTGACATGAACCTCTGACCCAGTCATTCCCCACCAGGAACTCACCCAGCCTGTAAAAGGATCTTGCACCTGCTTCAGGCTGCCTTGCCTTGACTTCTGCCACCCATGTGACCTCAGGGTAGTCTGTAAGCCCTGTGAGCCTCATGTATCATCCTCTGTCTCATGGGATGGGGGGGTGCCAGCCCATTTCTGGGGAAGCCTGAGGTGCTCTTCCTGTAATTCCTGCCCCAGCTCTGCTCTCAGTCTGCCCAAGGCTCCCCATTGCCCTCTCCATAAAACCAACTGTCCTCCAGGCCCTGCCCACCTCCCAACCTCATCTTCCCTACATTCTCTTCTAGTTGTCTTTTTAGCCACACCAGCTTCCCCCGCTAAGGCCTTTGCACATGCTGTCCTTGCATGGAGCCACCTTTCCCCCAGCCCTCCCCATGGCAGGCTCCTCCCTGGTACCAGGTTCTAGCTCACATGTTGCCTCCATGGGGAGATCCTCTTCTGTTCCCCTTCACTGGTGCTCTGGTCCCATCACCTCTTGTGCTGTGTCTCTGAGCTCTGAGCCTATCTGAAGTCGCCTTGCTTGTGTGCTTTTGTGTTTGTCCCCTACTGCCCATCAGTTGCCCATCCTGTCTCCCTGCTCTGCTCCAGCTTCCTGTAAATGTTTTTGAATATACACCTAAATAATAAAGGGGTGGTTTGGAGGGAAGGCCAAGTGCTCTGCTCCCCTGAGCTCCTGGCCAGCCTTCCTACAGCTGCAGGCTGCTCTGGGGAGGCAGGGCTCTAGCTTATCAGTCCTTCCCACCTTAATCCAAAGAACGGGGCTTCTCAGTGGGCGTGGCTCAGGGTCTGCTTGGAAATCCCCAGGTTTTGCGGGCATATCATTGAGGTTGGCCAAACCTGGGTTCCAGTCCCTGCTCTGCTACCTCAGGTGAACCTCAGCCTCTCCTGAAAACAGGTTAAGTGTATTGCTACACAGGGCCACAGCCCCCAGCAAGGCACACGGCCCCTCTCTGAGTGCTTGCCATCCTCGTTGATGACATGGAAACTAGGGCCAAGGAGAAAACCGCTGCAAGGGAGGGGCCAGCACATTCAGGCTGTGCCTCTATTGCTACGCAGCCTCTCTGAGTCTCTGGGAGGCTGAGTGAAACTGCCTTGAAACCAGCTGGGCTTGGTTGACATCACTGTTGAATTCAGCAGGTATCCTTCCAGCCAGGGAAGGACCCAGAGTCCTGGCTTGTGAACACATCTTTGAGAGGCAGGGCCTACGAACCCCATTTTCCAGATGAGAAATAGACTCGCCGGCCTTTGAGGGGCCACAGTGGGATGAGAACCCAGCTTGGCCTGCCTCCACGCCCCTCCTCTCTTGCCAACGTTGCTAACCTGACCTTGGGCAAATGGCTCTCTGGCCTCTGTTGATTAAGCCCTGTCACTCTGCCCAGGCCTGGCTCATAGCCATCATGTCAGATGATTCCAGGGATCCCTGAGAGGTAGAGGAGACTGGGGGGCAGAGAGACAGTGTCCTGCCCACAGCTAGCCAGGCTGACTCGGAAGAGCTGGGATCCCAGACACCCTGGCCAGGCACAGCTGAAGTGCCCACAGTGGGGGTGTCAGTTGCTGATGCCAAGGGGCATTACTGGCCATTGTTGGAAGGCAGCAGGGAGCTTGACCGGCGCCAGCATGCTGACAAGCAAACAGAAGCCAGAGCCCAGGCAGTGTCTTTGGCACCCTCAGGAGAGGCAGCCTGGTGTTGGGCTGCTGCCTGACCCTTGCCTCAGTTGGCACTGTCCCTAGGGGTACCATGGGACCTTCCAGGAGCTTGCTGCCTCCCTCCCAGGGCCTGGCAGGTGGGTGCTGTGGGTAGGGACTTCTGTAGCATATCTCCCTTTCTGGGTGGCAAACCCCACCCATAGTTGGTCTATGTCCACATTCCATGAAGCGCTATTTACAGAAAGGGAAACCAGGCCCCGAGAACAGTTTATCCATCACCAACACTCAGCAAGTGCTGGCTGTGGACCAGTGAAGTTGTGAGTGTTTTACTTCCATTCATTTCGTTAGTGCTGCCTTCAACCCTGGGAGGTAGTTGGAGAAACTGAGGCAAAGAACTTGAGTCACTTGCTGAAGGTCTGGTGGCCAGCAAGTAAAAAACAGCAGAGATTCAAACCCAGCCTCCGGCCCTTTGAGCAAGAAACACTTATAGTATGAGGATCAGTTTTCTCATTGGCAGAGTAGGTGCTGTCCCCTCCCCCCACCATCTGGAAATCAGGTCATGAGATGGTATTTGGCCCAGTAAGGACCTGACACCCATTAGGTGTTTAGCAGACCTCAGTGTCCTCCTTTTGTCCAGGGAGCAGAATGGAGACCAGGGCCTGGAAGTTGGCTGGGAAGCAAACCTGGGAAGCAGGGAGGTATGGGAGAGAGGCCCAGGTGGGAATATGGGAATATTGTCAGATGGTGGCCTCAGTCTAGTGACATCGACAGCGTGAGCCTCAGTGTTTTCCCTGTTCTCCAGTCCTCCATACCGGGAGCCCTTCGAGATGTTGTGGATTAAGCACAGGGGGCTTGCCCAGCCTTGAAATGTGAACCCTTATTAAGGCCTAGCTTCGGTTTGCTCCCTCCCAGCATTCCCTGGTTCTGAACTTGATCTCCACCAACCCTAGCCAGCACCTAGAGGAAATAAGAGTCAGTATCTGGGAACATTTGTAACCCTTTCTGCGCTGGAGATTAAGAGAGTGCACTTGGTGAGTCAGAGAAGTGGGTGGACTTGGGAGGAGTGCTAGTGACACAGCGGGGCACTGGATGGCAGGTGTCTTCTCTAAACTGCTGGCATCTGTCTGCAAAGAATCCCATGATCTTCACCTCATGGAGAAGCTGAGGTTCACAGGCCAGATGGTCCTGCAGAGGGTCAAATGCTTTCACCAGAAGGTCAAGGCAAGGGCTAGGATATAAGTTCTCCCAGGGGAGCAGCCCAAAAGAGGAAAGATCAAGGTGTAGGGATCATTGTCCCTGAGGAAACCGATCCACAACCACCTTGCCCAAGGTTATGTAGTGGGCCAGTGGCTGGACATGGATTTGACCCAGATCGCTCAGGCCCCTGGTGGCTCTTCCCTGACACTGTCTTACCCCACTTCCAAAGAGCAGGCTGCTCTAAATTCACCTCCAGATTCAGCCACTTGAAGCGCTGTGGGTGAGGACCTAGACCTCTCTGCACTCTGGTTTCAGTAAAATATGGCCAGTGGTCGCTTTGACCTCATGAGATAGTGGTTAGTTTTCAGTTGATTCACAAAAGGCTTATCCGGGAGCAGGCCGGATGGCGATGTCACTGGATCCCGTAAAGGAGAAAGCTCGAAATCAGAAAAGTCCAACACTTCCAGAAAGCCACAAAGCTCATGGGTAGAATTCCACCTGTTTCCACATCTTCACAACAACCTGGAGCTTCAGAGGACGAGCCTGAGTGACCTCAGAGAGTCTGCCTTCTCCGTGTCATTGGCAAGGAAATAGCGGGGAGTGAAGGAATGTAAAATTATCCAGGAGTCTTTCAGCTGCGATGGCCCATGTTCACAGCCAGAGTTGGAGGTCCTGCTTCTACGCTGCGAGGTCCAAGGGCCAGCCTCTACGACACAGCACCAGGTTACCCCGCCCGGGGCGTCTGAGGCCACCTACGGCCGCCGCGTTCTGCTGCCTTGCCGGGAGGCACACCGCCGACGGCCCCTGCCACCGGCCGCAGGGCCTGCCCGTCTTTAGCGTCGCAGCCAATCCTCATCGCCGTCTAGGCTACGCCCTCCGTCTCGCGCGGGCCTCGCCAGCCACTTCGGAGCCCTGCCCTTCCCCCCCAGGGATTGGTCATCAGGGCTGCTCGTCTTCTGCCAGAGCTCCAATCCTCGTCTACCTCCCGGCCCTCACCTCCCAGCACCTCGCACCCTGCGGGACCACCTCTGGGATCTCACCCAATAGCCCGCCTCTACCCCTCAGTGATTGGCTCTAGGGGCTGCCCGTCTGTTTCATGCCAACCAATCCCTGTGTTTCCCAACACCGATTGGCCAGCGTGCAGCCAATCGGAGCGTGGCGTGAACCCCTCCCGCCGCGCGCGCTGGGGGTGCGCGAGGCGGGGCCGTGGTGGCCCGAGGTGGCGGCGGCGGCGGCGGCGGCGGCGGCGGTGGTGGTGAAGGCGACGCGTCCTAGCCGGTGAGGCGGGGCAGAGGGCGCGGGGTGGCGCAGGCGTCCGGGGGCCCGCGCCCCTCGGGCCGAGCCAGGGCGAGGCACGGTCTTGTCGTGGGTCCTGGGGCGGGCGAGGCAGGGCGTGACAGCAGCGTCGCAGGGGTAGGGAGAGGTTAAAGCCCTCCCGTACACCCCGCGTCTGGTGTTCCTTGGGGACCCTCCCAGCCGGATCTGAACCCTCACGGTCAGTCCACACACGCCTGACACCACGTCCCTTCTTGTTGACAATACCCCCCCCCATACACCTGAGACTGTCCACCTCGTTGACATCCCCCACATCTCCGGGGCCGTGTTTCCAGGCGCTCGGCACAGTTGGATCTTCACACCCACACGCACTTGGGTCCATGTCCCCACCAATATTCTCCCTCACACACCTGCCACCGCCCCCGCACTCATGGACACCCCCCACATCACCTAAAATTGTTCCTCTTGATGAAACCGCCACACCCAGAGCCATGCACCCCCACCTCTGCCACTGGGCCTACACCCTCTCCACCCATGCCTGAGCCTATGATGCCGAACTCGTGGCCCCCCACTCACACCTGGGCCGGGTTATATCCCCTCACTGATTTTGCTCACATCCAGGTCTGTGTCCCTCTCTCTTGCTTCCTCCCTTCAGCCACTTGGCTCAGGGCCCTCAGGTACTCTCCCCTACCCCTGCACCTGCCCTGTGCCTTTCCAGGCCCTCTTTCCATCACACATCCCCAGTCTGTCCCCCACCCGTACTTTCTTACATGTACCCCTATATTTGTGCCTCTCTGTAATCCCTGAACCGCACCCCTCCACACCCAGGTCCCCCAACATTCACCCGAGCCTAGCTATCTCAGGATAACTGCACCCTCCCCCACCCAAAAGAAAAGCCCACCCAGATGTTATCTTTTCGTTTATGGCAGTCTGTAAAATGATTTCCAGGCTTACAGTAATCCCCTTGGCCAGGCGAAACCAGAATTATCTCCATTTTACCAGCAACAAACCTAAAGAGACTTGAACTGGGGAGGCAGAGCCCATCCCTCCCTGAGCATTGCTGACCCTTCTCTGTAGACCTTCCCCATTTTTGCCCATCTGTTGTGCTTATTTCTGAGGGGCTGGCAGGGGAGGGGACCCCCTCCTTCCCTGCAGCTGTTCCTCAGGAGTCATGACTTTGAGTCCGGAAAGAGTGAGCTGTAAGGGGCGGCCTCTGAATGTTGCTGTAGCACGTGTCTCTGTGTCCTGGGGCTGGGTGGGGGCGGGGACACTGCAGGAGTGGGACTTCAACACCTTAGGTGCCTCCAGCGGCACCCAAGGGAGGTGTCAGCTTCCAGCCTCTGGCCCCAGCTCTTGCAGACCGAAGCCCCTCGCTGACCCTCAAGAACTCCTGGGGCTCTTAAAGCCGATAAACCTAGAGAGTAAGGAAACACTCTGCAGAGTGAGGAGAACTAATGTTAAAGCCACCTAGAGCCAAACTGTAAAACTGGAGCCTGGTGAGGTGCTGGGAATAATGATTTTTCTGGAACTTTAGAAGTTCTCTGGAGTATGATTTGCAAGTGTGCAGCATAGAAGACGGTAGATTTGTTGTGGAAAAGTAATAACGTGGTGCGGTTTCCTGCAAGGTTTGCATAGCACCTCTTACCCCCTCTGTCTCTCCCGCCAGAATGTGCCAGAGGGTCATGTCACCTTCGCCTTCTCCTGTAGAAACGAAAGCCAGTGGGGTTTTCTGTCCACATTCAAAAGGCATCATTTAAAGTGGGTGTGTTTATGCGTGTGCATGTGTATGTAGATGTAGATGTATACACATACACATTCATATGTACATGTAGTCACGTTTTATATACTACAAATGTGTACACGTTACATATATACACATATGCAAATATATAAACTTTGGTAAGGTAATCGATGTACCTGGTTAAAAAAAAAAAAAAAGTACAAAAGGACATACAGTGAAAACCAAGCAGGTTTGTCTGCACCCGGTACCCTTATGGAAGCATCCATTGTTAACTTGCCCCGTTTCCTTCCAGAGATAGTCTATGGCTTGGGGGGAGGGGATGTATATCCCCCACCTCTTTTAAACCCCTGATAAATTTACATGAGATTTTTATCAAATGGGTGTGCCAGAGTTATAGCCAGTCCCTTACTGACGACTGTTGAAGTTGTCACTCATATTTTCTCCTACAAACTGAGCTGAAATGAATAGATGGACCCATGAATGAGCAAAAATGCAATGAACGTGTGTGGGGCTCGAGCCCAGACACTTCCGAAACCTCCTGGTCTTCGGGGAGTTTCCTAGGAGTGGCCAGGCCAAAGGGCATGTCCATTGAAATGGTTAATGTTCCTCCAGAGAGTTTGTGCTGCCATCAGTTTTCTCTCAGCTGTGAAACTGGATTGCTTAATTCCTCTCCCAGCAGCCAGAACAGTTACTATCAAGTGTCCTGGTTTCTCCAATCTGATAGGTAAAGCGCAGCCCGAGAGATCTTTTCGAACACCACTTCTGGGCTTTCTAGTCAACTCTTGGGTGTTCTGGCCTGTGCAGTGGTGATTAAACATTGTATCTGTTTCTTTTCCCCAGTTGGACTAAAGTTCAGTCCAAGGAATATTTGAGTCCCTCCTCTGTGGAGCTCTGGACGAAACCTTGGGTTTGGGGGGCGGGGGCGTTCCTTGCAAGAGAGAGACATGGGCATTGGCCATAGTCCTGGGAGGGGAGGTTTAAAATGTTGGCTGTTACTAAGTTTTTGTTTTTCCACTTGGATCCGGCAAAAGAACTTGACTGTCAGTTGAGATTGAGATAAGTCAGATGTTAAATCTTTTGGGGAAGTTGTCCGCTATTTCCCACTACTGGTGCCAGGTGGAGGGCATCATCAGACTGAGGTCAGGCCTTTTCCCACCTGTCATCCTGTTTTTGTTCTTCTGTTTTGTCAGTTAGACACTAGAGGAATACTGAGATGATCAGAACTATTCGCTTGATTGGGTTTTGCACACCAGCTCTTTTAAAAATGTGTTATATTCTTTATTTGAAGTGCGAGATACTTCTTAATAAAAAGTTTATAATGTGCACGTGAGAAGAGAGTGTAAAGGATAGCAAAGCTAACACTTAGTTGAAGAAGTAGAACATGGCCCCCAGCAGCCCCTCCCTGGTCACTGCGCTATTTTTAAAATATGCTTGTCAGCGTTTGTTTTCTTCCCTGAGTACCTTTTGCTGCAGCTGAGTGCTTGGATTCCAGGGTCTCAACAAAGATCAGCAGAAGCCAGGTTTTCTGTCGGAGCTGTGTCAGTAGGGCAGCCTGAGAGGTCCAGGGAGGGGAGGAGTGACCTCAGGGCCATGGGCAGGTCACCAGCCAGTACCAGGAGTGTTGTCTTAGACTCCAGTCATGTTAGTGTCCTGGGGCTGCTGTAACAAGGCATTAGCAGGAGCTAAAGATGGAATGTTTCTGTCTCCTTAAAATTCATATGTTGAAAGCTAATCCCCAACATGATGGCATTAGGAGGTGGAGCTTTGAGAAGATGATTAGGTCATGAAGGTGGAGGCCTCCTGAATGGGATTAATGCCCTTATAAAAGAGGCCCTCACCCCTTCTGCTTTGTGAGGCACAGCAAGAAGACATCTGTGGACCAGTGAGAGGGCCCTCACCAGACACCCAGTCTGCTGGCGCCTTGATCGTGGACTTCCCAGCCTCCAGAACCGTGAGACGTAACGTTTCTGTTGTCTAGACGCCACCCAGTCTACAGTCTTCTGTCACTGGCCAAAACAGACTAAGACTGCAGGGTCATTTCCTACTGGGGGATCTGAGGGAGAATCTTACCAGGCCCCTCTCCTGGTCTGGTGGCTCTTGGCAGTCCGTGGGGTTTTGGCTTGCAGCCACATCATCCCATTCTCTGCCTCCGTCTTCACACCCACGTTCTTCCCCGTGTGTTTTTCTTCTTAACAAGGGCACCTATCACGGGATTTAGGGCCCACCATAAATTCAGTATGATCTCATCTCAATATCCTTAACTCACTTCATCTGCAGAGACCCTGTTTCCAAATATGGTGACCTTCTGAGGTTCTGGATGGCCATGAACTTTGGCGGGGGACACCATTTAACCCCTCCAGCTGCGAAGCCAGAAATTCTGCCAGGATGTTATTCAAAGAAGTGCTTGTCTAGCTGCCTCTGCGGTTTCAGGCAAAACAGGGCTGGTAGGGTTGGAGCATGCAGCCCCTCATTCACCTGCCTTCCTACTGGAAGGCAGAGGCATCTGCCCAGAGCTAGCAAAGACCTGGGCAAGTGAATGTATATGTATGTTTTGCTCTTTGCCAGCTGCTTGGCATGTGCTTACCGGACTGTGAGCTTGGTCCTAGATCATCCCAGTTTATAGAAGGGTCACCAAGGGGAGAAGATAAGGGGAGCCAAGATGGACGTAGGTCAGCCAGAATCCAGACACCTGTCCCTTAAGCAAGTCACTGGTGGCACTCATGCTTTCTGCCACTGCTAGACATGGGCGTCTGTAAGCCACACTGAAACGCCACCATGGTGCCTGGAGCCTGGGTGACCATACCGTTCTTCTACAGTCTGTAAATAGCTGTGGGACAGGGATAGGTGCAGAGGAGGCAGAAACACTGGGGCTCAGAAGGGTAGGGGACGCAGATGTGGATCGGCTCTCACCATGTGATTGGGGCTCTGTAATTGATGAGTTCTAGCAGAGGATTGGGATGCTAACTCCGGGAGGGGAAGGTTCTTAGAGATCTGAAAGCCAGCAGGGAGTTAGCTAGATGGCAAAGCATTGTAAGCAAAGGGAACAAGAAAACCTGGGTATTTTGAGGCCCAAGGCACTGAGCTTGAGAGGAGATTGAGGGACCTGGTCCATGGAGCCCATGACAGGCACAGGAGGGGATTCACCTTGAGGCTGCTGCCAGCAAGGCATGGTCACCATGCCTGAGCTTAGAGCCCGTAGCAGCCTGTGCTTGCTTCCCCAGCACAGGGGACCAGGACCAGGACAGGAGACACCTTGTGACCAGTTGCAACCAGTTGCAAGCCTTCCCTGATGAAATGTTCCCATGAAGTGCTCCCGACAGATGTCATCACTGTTATTCCATCTCTAGGTCATGTGCCTTTGCCATGGGATGAGTGGAAAAAGAGAATATATACGTTTCTCTTTTTTTTTTTTTAAGGTTTTATTTATTTATTTGTCAGAGCACAAGCAGGGGGAGCGGCAGGCAGAGGGAGAAGCGGACTCCCCATTGAGCAGGGAGCTGGATCCTAGGACCCTGGGATCCTGACCTGAGGCGAAGGCAGACGCATGACCGACTGAGCCACCCAGGTGTCCCAATATATATGTTTTGATTAAGGATTAACTAGCCATGCGTCCTGACCCAAGCCCCACCCAGTCTGCAGTATTTGTCCTCGTCCTAAAGGGCAGGTTCCCAGGCCTCACTGTAGCAGGCCCCAACTTAAGCCTGAGGAGGAGCTCAGGAATTCTGCACAAGTGTCCTGGAGATTCTGGGACAGGTGTTCCTAGAACCCCCTGGTGTAGCACGTCAGAGCTGGAGGAAGATGCTGTAGCTGGAAGAGAGGAGGGAGCAGGGCTGGCGGGCCTGGCTTCCAGCACCATGGGCAGACAGGACCCATTACTGGTCAGGCCTTAGCCAGTGGCTGGTCTAGCCTTGGGCTGGCAAGGGGGCGTGTAGGAGCCAGGCCTTGAAGAAGGGATAGGTTTGGGGGCTGTGAGCAGCCCCTTTGGCCTGGAGCACACGGGTCAAAGCCAAGTGTCGGCTAGCCCTGAATGTCAGAGTGGGAGACATCGTCGCCCGCGGTGCCGGGCAGGGGCACTGGCATTGGCAGGGCGCTTGGCCAGAGCACGTGCTTCCTAAACCATTGTCATGTGGTGGGCGGCAGGGCACCACCAGCTGGCTTCTGTTTAACACTTTGGGGAGATGAACCTGGAGAAAGTAGGGGTGGAGGGATGCTGGACACCCAGGACCAATGCTTAGCTCTTTCAGAGGCCCTGGCATGGGGGATGCAGGCTGAATGGTGAGATCTAGGAACTGGGGAGCCTGCTCAGTAGGGCCGGGTGGTGTGAGATGGGCTCCATCCCAGCTCTGTCTGACTCCTTATTATAAGGCAGAATGATACTTACCCACACCCATGACCCACTTGAGCATTGCCACCCTGGGAATATAGTAACAGATGGAAACGGAGGCCTAGGAAGGTTTAGTAACATGGCCAAGGTCACAAGCTGGACCCCATCTTCCCATAACACCAGCATGGTGTGGCTGGGAGCCTGTACATGCTCCTACTTGGGGAATTAGGCAGACAGGATAGAAGAAGTACATTTTTGCTGCCATGGGAAGGGTGCCCGAAGGGCCAAAAGACAGATGGCAAAAGCCCCTCTTGGCAGGTATATGCCTCTGACTGCTTGCTAAGCAAGGACCCTGAGCATAGCGCAGGCCATTGCCTTCCACAGAACCCCCCAGCCCAGCAGGGGAAGCCAGTGGAAAGTGGCCCCGTCTCGTGCAGCAGGGAACCATAGAGTGCTCAATATAGGGCAGAGCAACTAAGTTTTGGGAGGCGAGGCCAGGACATTTAGGAAGGGCTTTGAAGAATGCAGAGGAGTTTGCCAGGCACAGGGTGGAGAGACTACAGCCAAAGCAAAACTTGGTATGTCCAAAAAATTAATTACCTCATCCAGCAAATAACTGAGTGGATACAAGCACTGTGCTAGGCTCCCCGTGGCAAAAACACAGGACTTTTGGGGTGAGGGTTTTACACAAGTGTATCCTCTTATCAGAGGGCTGTGAGTAGTGTTGAGGGCCTTGGTTTGTTGTAGGTCACGCAAGTGCAGTTGGTAACAGGTGTCAGCAGCCCTGTGTTGCAAGGACCCAGGGCAGTGATTGACAGTAGGATGTTCTGCATCTTGCAGGACGCAAATGCCTGAGTGTCTGACCCATAGAGACTGCAGCACAGGGTTGCAGAGGCCAGTCGGTCTGAAAGGCCCGAGTAGAAGGGAATGCAGCAGGGAGAGCCGCGCAACAGCTGGTCGGGTCTGGGTTAACAGGCACAGCCGTTATGTAAGATGCTACCACTCTCTTAATAGCAGAAGTTAATGCCCATTAACTGGAAAAGAAAACAGCCTTTATCAACAGGCAGATAGGATGTTAATTGGCTTCCGTTTACTGAGAGATTACAGGATCTGTTCCGGCACTGCTTGTAAACTCCATCAACTGAGAAACGCCCCCGTTTGTGCAAACATTTCCTTCGTCCCGCAGGGTGGCGCACGCAGCACTCACCAGCAGGAATGGTGGCCCCGGCCAGGGAGCTTCTGAGGGAGTCGGGCACACGTGTGAGTGCGTGTGTGTGTGTGTGTGTGTGTGTGTGTGTGTGTGTGTGTGT
>NW_027397077.1:2302406-2339759 GCF_003265705.2 Callorhinus ursinus
TTTCTTTTTTGTGGTGTGTGTGTGTGTGTGTGTGTGTGTCAGGATGGATGCACACGGGGAGCTGCTGCAGCGGGGGGGGGGGGGGGGGGGGGGAGCTCACAGACAGGGCTACTTAAGATCCCAGAACCCCAGGTTCCTGTTTCCTAGACAATGCTGTTCAGTATGTTATATTGCGGAATTGCCCCCCATCCTGCTTTGCTTTGCTTCGCTTTTTGATGAGTGGAAAGATTGCTTGAACAGAAATATGATATGAAAAAATGAATTTTTGTTCATTGGGGCTGGTCTGTGACTGCTGCCTGCTGGTGGCATGTGGGGCAGAGGTGGCCCACTGCACTTGACCCCTCGTTCTTAACCCTGCTCCTGGGAAGACTCTGGCACCTGAATCCCAGTTCATGGGTACCTGTTAAAGGTACCTCCAGAGAACATACTGGGGCTGGGCCCACTGCGGCCGTTGTCCATGGTTGGAAATGCAGCACAGGGCTTGGAAGAGTGTACGGGAAACACATGGGTCAGGGCTCTGGGGGAGGTGCAGGGGACAGAAACCCATCTCAAATTGGCTGAACTGGAATGGGAACTTTGTGGGCTCCGGGGTGGGAAAAGCCTAAGTGCTTCTGGCACCTTCCATGTTCTTTGGTAGCTCCCAGGTTCTTCTAGCACCACTGGGCCCCAGGACACCCCAGCTCAGCAGACATCCATCCCCCTCCCCCTGGCCTTGGCTCTGTGTCACTGCCCTCAGGGCCTATCTGCTTTCCCTCGTGAGAGAAAGAGGACTTCTCTGGCCCAGTGGCTCCTTCAAAACTCCCAGTCTTTGGGTCTGGTGCTCCAAACTGAGGGCCACCTGGGTCACCCTGGAGTCAAGGGAAGGGTCAGCTGCCCCTTCTCCAAGGTGGCAGAGGCAATGTGTGTGGCTGGCCAGTGTGCTATCTCCAGAAGGGGCCAGATATCCACTGCACATGTGGCCTGCCTTCTAGGAGCTTAGACATCTCCTCTGGGCTTTTGGTCATTGCCAAAATCATCCGCAGGTGTTCTTCACAGGTGAGGAGGAAGGTGAGCAATAGTGAGCAGTGTGTGTTGTCCCTCTGGTGATAGTAGGGTCCTCTGGGAGTTAAGAACACAGTGCTCAGGCCTATGGTCAGTTGGCCTGGGAGAGGCTGGCGGCTTTGGGGTTTTTCTTTTTTAATGTTTAAACTTGTTTTGTTGGGGTATAAGTTTCGTACAGTAAAGTGAGTAACTCAAGGAATTTTTACATGTGTGTTCACATGTGAAACCAGATCAAGATACAGAGCGTTTCAAGCCCCCAGCTGGCTCCTCCGTGACCCTTCCCTGTCCTACCTCCCAAAGCTAACCCCGGTCTGATCTTTATCACCGCTGATGCTTTATTGTCTGTGCTGGATTTTTTTTAATTGTGATAAAATATATATAACATAAAATGTACTGTCTTCAGCTTTGCTTTGTGTGTAGTTCATTGACGTTAAGTGCATTCATATTGGTGTGCAACCATCACCACCATCCGTCTCCAGAACTTTTCCATCTTCCCAAACTGAAATTCGGTCCCAATTAAACCCTAACTCCCCGCTCCTCCCGTTCTGGTTTCTGTCTCTATGAATATGAGGACTCTAGAGACCTCATATAAGCAGAATTAAATATCCATCTTTTTGTGACTGATTCATTTCACTTAGCATGATGTCCTCAAGGTTCATCCACGGTGCAGCATGTGTCAGAATGTCCTTCCTCTTTAAAGCTCAGTGACATGCCACTGTATGGATAGACCAGGTTGTGTTACTGTGCTTGGATTAGACTCATTCTGTACACAGTCTTTCGTGTTGGCTTCTCGTTCTCCACTATTGTGTCTGAGGCTTGTCCCTCTCGTTGCATGTGGCAGCAGCTTGTCCTTCTCTGTTGTGTGGCACCCGGTCGTGTGACTGTACCACGTGCGAGAACTCATTCTGTGGGTGGCCGTCTGGGTGGTGTTCACAGAAGGTGCTCGACATCACCGTGAGAGAGGACGTACTACTGTGCCGGCGTTCAGAGCTCCCAGATGACGTCTCAGGGTCTCCAGCACTGAGAGAGGCACTAGGGGAGGCATGTGGGGATCATCCTGGCTGGAGTCCAGAGGTGGAAGCACCAGCAGGGGTGTTGCGGGGTGGGGGTGTTTTGTGCTCTCCCATGAGCAGAGCCTTAGATGGCCTGCCGTGTACTCAGCCTGAGCTGGCTCCAGCCTTGGGGGTCCCCTTTCTCACTGCTCTGGCCACCCGGGGTGCTCCTTCCCACCACTCCCACCCTGTGCATTCCTCAGGAAGCCTTCCCAGACACCAGGACAGACCCTGCCCTGCATCTCTCCACCACAGAGCCCCACTCAGCAGCATCCCTGTGGGCCATCTGCCCACACTCCCCAGGCCATCTCCCCTGCCCACTGCGGTGCCACCTGTCCAGAGTGTGTACTCAGCAGGCACACAGTTCATCGGACTCAACCCCAGAGGGATGTAAATACTGGACCAGAGCAGGCCGATCCTTAAGGCTCTCCTTTCTAGAACCATCCCTCCAACTGTCAGGACAAGAGGATTCTAGAACCTTTAGCCCCCACTCACAGGCTCCCAGTCTGGCCAAGCCCTGGCCCTGCCCAGCAGCACCATTCCAACTTGTGTGGGCTCCTCTTACTGGGAGCAAAGGAGTGAATTCCCTTTGGTGCCCCCTGCCCAGCCACTGGGTAACCCAGAGTGCCCTGGGGAAGGCTGGGGCGGGGGTGGGTCCCACAAGCCAGAGAAACACGGTGAGCGAGTGGAGTGGAGAGAAGACATGGGAGCAATAAAGACCAGGATGATGAGCAGCAGAGCTGGCCCTCAGACAGGAGCTTGCACCCGGCCGTGTACCACCCGGCCTCACCTTTGTCTGCTGAACCGGTCTTGGGGCCCTCAGGCACACATTAACACCTGTCCTTAGCACACCTTGTCCAGCTCCTGCAGCTGCTGGGATCCTTCAGACTACCCCTTGTCATCTACGTGGGGTCAGTCCCCCCACCAAACCTCCCCCTCCACCTGCGGTGGTCAGAGGACATCTCAGCCTGTGGCCCGCGTTGGAAGATTGGAGCAGCAAGGAAGTAACAGAGTGTCTTGTTTTAACCCAGAGCATGAAGTGGTCGTCCACAAGGTCATTACTGATCTGAATAAATGGCTGAAGAAGTAAATCAGTTGGGGAGAAGAGACCACAGTTCTTGTGTAAGAATTTCTAGTCATGTATGTCGATTCTCCCTCTCTGGGAGGGGAGCTTAACTCCTGTCACACACACACACCCCAGGGGGCACTAGTTCCGAGAGAAGAGTCTGGAACAGTGTCGCTCAGCAGGGGGACAGACAGCTGGCTAAGCCCACCTAACCCAGAGGTCCAAGTCAGTCTCACCTGGATTAAGTCTGTGCTCTCAGGTATAATGTCATGAGGAGAGGGCTCCCCTCTCCTCACCTCCAACGTCTTCCCGAGACCACACAACCCCAAGCTCATGGTAAGAAAACACCTCAGACAGATGGTGCTCGGGGCATAAGGGAGTGGGATTTGGGGGCAGAAAAGGGTGACTGGGGGAATAACTGGCCAAGCCAAATGAAGCCTGGAGTTCTGTGGACAGTCATGTTGGAACAGGACTGATAACAGTCTCTCCAACCAGGCCAGCCCAGGCCCCTTTCACGGCCAACACCTCGGGCCAGCCTCCCTTTTCATGGTCGCCCTTCTTGACTCTTCAGGCCGTGGCACTGGAGGGTCTCAAGAGGCCCCTGCTTCTTATTTTTCTGTCTTATCAGATACCACCACGTGTCACTGTTCTCTGCCCCTAATTCACCTCCACTGCCAGGGAACCAGAGCCTCGGAGGCCCTGAGCAACGTTTCATGTGAGGCCCCACGTGCGGAAGGTAGGGCAGCCAGGGTTCGTCCCAGTCAGACCTTGTCTGTGTTTTCAAATGTCTGTGTTTCAAAATGTGTTTCAAATGCCCAGCCTGCTCGTGTGCCTCATTATCTTAGGTTGTGTCCAGGATATTAGATTTTTCAAATCATGCAAGGCCCAGGGTATCAACTCTCAGACATGGTTTCTGCTGGCTTCGTCCAGGCTTGTGGGAACCAGCAGACCAGGGCTGTCTTCCAAGTTCAAGACTGGAAGTTCTCAGGCCTCCAGACATCAGGCCTTGGTCCCTCAGGGACTTCTTCCCATACCTTCCTTCTGCCAGGTGCCAGCCCACAGCAGGGACTGCTTACCCAGGGCCCCACCTTGGTGATGCAGACTCTGACGTCTGTCCCTGCAGAATGCCCCGCCGGCCCTTGGCTGCCTCTTCCAGGCTCATGTCCGAGGGTCAGAGTCTTGGGCCCCTTGGATTGCCGCCCAGGAACCCATGCTGTCCCTTTAGGTCTGGGACGCTTCTCTAAACAGGTTGTTCATGTTCTGTGTTAAAAGTTGCCCTCAGGGAACGATTGGGGGCAGCCAGACCTTCCACCCTGCTTTCCCTACCCTGCTGTTCCTTCAGGTTAAGCAAAGTCTTAAGGAGCATGTGGTTCTCTAGGAGAACCATTCAGGATCAAAGGGGGCCAGGGCTCCATGGAGAAGGATATGGCCATGACTTTGGAGTCCTGCGTCAAGGTTGGAGTTCCCTCCGCCCTTGGTCTGACCCAAGTTTTTCTGTGTTGCATCAGCAAGGTGAAGCGATACACCAGTGACCATGACACCCCTAATGGGTAGTGGCAGTGATTATCACCATAGTGGTCTCCAGCAGAGTACTTGTGCTACCTTAACTTGCCCATCGGTAAAGCAGCGCCCGTATTGGTGGTGAAGGCTGGCCAGATTAGCGAACAAGGTGGCAGAGGGATTTAATAAAAATGGCCATCGTGTCATTGTGTGTAGGGTCTGCCTTCACCCTGTTCTCAGCCCGTGTGCAGAGCCACAGATGGGCCCTGGGTGAAGGCCTCAGCCTGACGCCCCGCAGCTGCTGACCCCAGAGAGGCCAGGGTCAGGCTCTCCCTGCCAAGAAGGGCACTGGTCTCCCCACAAACCAGTAGCCCCACTCCCTTGCACAGGGCTCCCATGGCTGCCAGCGCCCTTCCCCAGCCCAAGACACTAAGCCCCTGGCTTAGAGGCCCCAAGTGGACAAGGAGGAGCCAGATCAGCCCACCAGCCCACCCCTCAACAGCCACAGACATCTGAAATGTGTTTCTCCGAAACCTCTGGCACATCCAGAGGCTCGTGGTTTTCATAAGGCATTTTTTTTCTTTAGCCTTTTTTTTGTTTTGTAAAGATTTTTCATTTATTTATTTGACACAGAGAGATACAGCGAGAGAGGGAACACTAGTGGGGGGAGTGGGAGAGGGAGAAGCAGGCTCCCCCCCGAGGAAGGAGTCCGATGCCGGGCTCGATCCCAGGACCCTGGGACCATGATCTGAGCTGAAGGCAGACGCTTAATGACTGAGCCACGCAGGCGCCCCTTTCTTTAGCTTTTTATTAGGTTTACAGAAAAGTGGTAGAAATCCTAAGAGTTCCAGTAGACACTTCGTCCAGCCGCCCCCCGTGTCAGCACCATTCAGGATACAGTCGTGTGGCCTAGAACATAGGCACCGACGCCACGGGGGGGCTCCCCTCCAGCCTGGAGGTGGGCCCCCCTAGAGCTTCCCCTAACATGCTCCTTCTGGTCCAGGCCCCCACGTTGCACTCGTCATCCCATGTGCCTCGTGTCCCCTGACCTGTGACAGCTCCTCAGCCTTTCCATCATCGTCCACAGCCTTCGGACTTGTGCTGAGAACTGCTGGGTCGGGCCCAGTGGAGCATCCCTCCGGGTGGTCCGTCCACTGCTTCCTCATTAGCCGGAGGCCGTGCGCCTTTGGGAGGAATCCCGCTGAAGGCACGTGTCCGTCCTGGGGCACTGTGTGGGGGAGGCGAGCTGTTGGTCGGCCCTGTCACCGGTGGTGTTGACCTTGATCACTTCATCAAGATGGGGTCTGCTCATTAGTGACAGGTTGAGTGGCCTTCCCCCATGGGGATGTGAGTCACGCACTTCCTCTGTCCCATCCCCCTGCGTAGCTTCTCTTCCAGGCCTTCGCTGGGAGCCTCAGCGGCCCCCGAGTCCCCATGTACGTGTATTGGGGAGCACACGTTCCAAGGCGTTTGCCAGACCCCCCAAAGAGGCGCCACCCCCAGCCTCCCTCCTTGCCCGTCCCCACCTCATGCACACTTCATTACTGCCTCCGTACTTGATAACAGCCTTTCACTCAGGGTTCCACCTGCCTTTCTCCGTTACGAGCACAGTCGGGCATCTGTCGTCTTCTTTTTTTTTTTGTCATATTTTAAAGTAGTCTCCTGGGGACCGGGCTATTTCTTTGCCCTTTTTTGTCTTGAGTTGGTTTTGTTTTGTTACTGATTTGAAAGAGCAAAGAGCTCTTTGTTTCTTAGAGAACTTAGCCTTTGGCCTGAGGGACAAGCTCGAGGTCTTTCCCCCCTGGTTTCGCCAGGGCAAGGATCTCCTCTCCACTCTGTGAGCCTTGGAGCACTGCCAGGAGGCGCTGAACCCAGGTGAGTGGCTGACAGCCTGAGACTGCCCACTCTCCGGCGCTGGGGGGCCCCGGCCCCCCCTTCCCTAAAAAGGGCCCTTAGCCTTAGTGTCCTGTGGCTGCCTTGACAAGTCCCCACAGACCGGAGGCCTGAGGTAACACAATTTTAGTCTCTTAATTCTGGAGGTTAAAAGGTCAAAACTGAGGTGTGTGTGGCCGTGCAAGTCTCTGAAGGCTCCAGGGCAGGCTCTTGTCTCTACCAGCTTCTGGGGACTCCCGGGGGTCCCCGGCTTGTTGGCCACATCACCCCAGTCTCTGCCTCCGGTCACATGGCCTTCCTGTCTGTCTCCTCTTCTGTCTGATCAGATCACGTTGGTGGGGGCATGATCCAGGACAGTCTCATGTCGTGATCCCTTCCTTAATTACATCTGCAAAGACCCTTTCCAGTCGCACTGGAATCCAATCATAAGTTGTGGGTGGAGATGTCTCTGGGGGGCTCCTGTGACTTGCTTCGGGCACTCTGTCTCCTGCAGTGACACGGTGTCGTAGGTCTGCACGGCTCTGTGTGGCAGCGTTTCTGTGCTCATCCACCACACCGAGGCCCCCTCATGAACTGTCTGCATTGAGTTCCCGCAGCAGGTCCTGGAGCCAAACAGCTGAGGGAAGAAAGGTCCACCAGGCTGGACAGGCAGCCCCCTCTGAACCTGCACAGCCTGCCCAATGCAGAGCACCACCCGCCAGCCTCGAACCGGCTCTTGTCTCCTGGGGAGCTCGGAGCAGGAGTTGGAGGGAGGGTGCGGCCATAGATCAGAGCCGTGTGAGGCTGGGACCAAAGGGTTGGATCCTTTCTCAGGAAGGCACTTTTCACAGAATGTGTCCGCATTCAATGCGCTCACGCCCCCGACACAGCCCTAAGAAAGGCTGTACCATCCGTCTGCGTGCCTGGATGTGGGGACCATCCCCTGGGGTCCATAGCATTGGGGATGGTGCTGAGTCATAGCTGTCTACACTGCGGATGGGGGTGAAACAGTCTCCGTGCCCCCCACAAGCTGATACCCCAGCAGCTGGCTTGAAAAGTTCCGTAGGGCCTACTTTCTCATTGTGGGTTTGTGAACAGTTTGGCATTTATATACAAATTGGCAAAGGTAACGGTTTCCCTACACCCCACACACCAAATTTCCACTGCTAATAACACTTCACTTTGGTACATTCGTCACAACTAATGAGCAAATACTGATAGATGACTATTAATTAAAGGCCATAGTTTATTCAGATTTCCTCAGTTTTCCCTAATACCCTTTTCTTGTCGCCAAATCCCACCTGACATCTAGTCGTCACGTCTCTTTAGGCTCTTCTGGGCTGAGACTGTTTCTCGGACTTTCTTGTTTTTGATGACCTTGACAGTTTTGAGAACACCCCCTCTTCAAGAGCAAAGCAGCTACACAAACTATCTGGGATTCTTCTGCCTGGGAGATTGCCTCTTCCCAATTTATTTATGAATTCAATCATGTCTTTCTTTTTTTTTTAAGATTTTTTTTTTTATTTACTTGACAGAGAGAGACACAGCGAGAGAGGGAACACAAGCAGGGCGAGTGGGAGAGGGAGAAGCAGGCTTCCCGTGGATTCGGGAGCCCAATGGAGGGCTCGATCCCAGGACCCTGGAATCGTGACCCGAGCTGAAGGCAGATGCCTAACAACTGAGCCACCCAAGTGCCCCAGATTTTAAGTAATCTCCACACCCAACATGGGGCTCAAACCCACAACCCTGAGCTCAAGAGTCGCCCGCTCCACTGACTGAGCCAGCCAGGCTCCTCTAATCATTTATTTCTAACTGTGGACTTGTGGATGTTTATTTTATACCTTGGGCTGTAATCCAGTGCTTATTGCTCAGAGCGTTCCGGCTTTGACCACTGGCAGCTCTGTGATTCTCCTACCTCTCCTATTGTCACACCCGCATTGGTTTCGTTCCTGCCTGGCACCTCAGGGTGCTCTGGGCTCATTCCTGCCCTTAGAAGCAGCCGTTCCTCCTGGAGCCAGGGCCCAGATGAGGTGGGAAACAGCAGCAGAGGACAAGTGGAGGGGAATCCTCTTTGTGCTTTCTAGGGCCTTCTGCCCCGGCATTGACGTGGGGTCCCCGGGAGGACCTGGAGGGCAGGAGGGGCCTTCACAGCCCGCTCAGGGGATGTCTGCATCATTTGCATCATTTTACAAGAAAGTGCATCGATTTATTGGATAATCTTAAAGCACGGGAACCGAGACCTCCAGGAACCCCAGTGCACAGTTGGCATCTTGGTGACACTCGTCCTTCATCCTTTTTTCTGTCTGTTCTCCTCACTGTGGTTTGCTGAGCTTTGCTGAGCTTTGTGGGTACTTCCACCTAGAGGTTAAATGGAGGTTTCCGGGGAGGAATCCTCAAATATTAGGACCCTTTACTGTAAGCTTGGCCAGAAAGATCAGGCAAACTTGCAGTAGGAAAAAGAGTAATTTTCTAAGTGTTTCTTTGGATAGATATTCAGGTCCAAGCTGACAAAAGCCCAGTCGGTGCTCGGGTCCAGGGAGGTGGGGCCACCTCTGCCTCCTGCTATGTGACCTTCAGAGGTGGCTTCACCTCTCTGAGCCCATCTGCCAGGTGGTACTGGGTTAAAAAAAAAAACAGACAACTCAGAGGCCTGTTTGTGATGATCAAACCAGAGAGCCAATGAGAAGGGCTTTTGTCAATGATTAAGCGATCTGCACTGGGGACTGCCATTTGGATGCAGGTGCCTGCGTCCTTCCCCTGCAGGGAAACAAGCCGGTCTGGCTAGAGCACCGTGCTAGGCTTCAGGTGACTCAGGGATGAGTCACAGGCCTGAGGCAGGTCGGGTTGGCCCTCCTCTCGCCAGGTCTCACCGTACCCGCTCTCTCCCAGGACCGAGTCTCCTGCTGCCCAGAGCTGGCCTGGAATGGGTAATGGTGTGAAGGAGAGTACGGCGCGTGTGCGTGAGGATGCCGAGGCCATCCTGCCCTCACCCGTCAATTCCAAGGCAAGTACCCTGCCTCCCCGATGGGCGTTTTCCTGAGGTCCCTCTTCTGTATTCCTGCACCCCATGGCAAATTGCCCCCCCACACACACACATACTCTGGGTGGGGCTGTGTTGTTGGGAGGCCGTTGGCAGAGGGGGGTGCAGGAGGTTGGCCTCCTTCTGTTCCATTTAAAGTCCCGTTTGTGATGTGGATCCAGTCTGCCCATCCACTTGGTAAGAAGCCAGAACCTCGCCCAAATTTGGCTAGGAAGTCAAAGGTGTCCTTGAACTCCTTCTCTTGCTCGGATTAGTGAGCATGAGAGAGTTAGTCATGGGCAGGGCCCACTGTGGGGGTGGGCGCTCGCATGCAGGGTGCGCTCTCAGCTCCCAGTCTCCTCTCTCAGGTTCATCTCTGATTCCGCCCTTCTCTCGAAGAAAAGGTATATTCCCTTTGAAAGAAATGGGATCAGCCCTATCCTCGTTCACCAAAGAAGCCAGTAGAGGCTCTTCTGGCTGAACCTGGAGCACAGACTGACCCATCCCCACACAGAAACCCGGCACTGGGGCCCACGGGCCATTCTCAAAGTCCACGGGGTCAAAGGCTGAAGCGGCATCATCCTCCGGCCTTCCCCAGCTTTCCTCAAATTCTAGGGCACCCTGGGAAGCACCACATGGGCAGGAGGACTGGTTTGTAGGGTCACCGTGTGGGGCCACCGTCGCAACGCTGGGGGTGGATGTGCGGGAGCAAGGCCAAACCCCAGAGCGGGCACATCTGTCCCTCATGGTGTAGCGAACTCCCCAGCCCCTGGCGGGCTGGCTGAATCCCACCGAGCGGACGTGCCCAGCCACAGGCCCGGTGCCCGTCATGCGCTGGGACACAGCCGGTGTTGATTTTCTGCTACGCTGGCCAGCACGGCCGCCATCAGTCTTGGTTCGTTCAGCCAGCCTGATGGGGGGAGCCTACTGTGCCAAGACCCATGTCTTTGGTGAAGGAGCTGAGCATCTTCTTGTGGCGTTCACAGCCCACGTGGCTCCTATCTGTGGACCACCCGCTTTTTCTCTACTGGGCCATCTGGCTCGTTCTTCACTTGTGCGCACTCTCCGTCTGACGGGTATGGAGCCTGGCCGATCCATGACGCCTGCGTCGAGCTCTTCAAAGAATCAGCCGGCCCTGGTCACTTAAGTCACTGGGAACGTTGGCCAAAGGCGGGGGCGGCCTCGTCCAGCAAGCACAGAAGTTGGGCTCACAGCACATCCCCGGAGTGCCACATCCCGAGTGAGGTTTAAGGTCACGCGTGCCCGGCATGTGATCACATAAAGGCCGTGGAAGGGGCGCCTCGGCTTCGCCTCTAGGAGCAGCAGGGCATGTGGACCATCCTTGGGGTACGCCCTTGGCTCCCAGCGGCCCACAAGGTGAACCGTCATCACGCTGACCCCCAGAGGAGATTGGGACCCAGTTGGGCCTCGGAGCTGTTGCCAGGAACACCACCGAACCTTCCAGCGCCTGACATCCACACTTCACAAAGCGGGTGGAGCCAGACCTCCAGAACCTTGCTGTGTGATCCAGAAAAGGCAGGGGTCCCCCAGTGACAGACTTCCGTGCAGGAAGAAGCTGGAATCCAGAGGTGAAGCTCCACCTCAGAAACTTAGGCAGGAAAACACTGCCGTGGGAAATCGCTTCTCTAGGGAGGGGAGGGCCCGGCTGCTGGAGGAGGTTCTGGGGACATTAAGGGAAAGGAGCTGAATCCCCCCCAGGGACAGGGACAGGTTGTAGGGCATCACAGCCCCGGGGAGCACCCAGACCCGGCCAGGAGACAGCACGTCAGTGTGTCAGGGGTGAGGAAAGGAGGATCAGAGAGGCCATCGGTTACTGCAAGCAATCGGGACAGAGCCCAGATTCAAGCCAGGTGTGCGGACAGACTTGGAGCCCAGCCCTTCACCCCTGATCCACCTGCTGAGCAGAGCAAACCTGGGGAGTGGCCCTGGACCCCATCATGCCCACTCAGACCCAGGCTGCCAGTTGTACCCCTCAAATGCCCCTTATCCATCCCCTAGTCCTAGCCCCCATCTCTCCACCCTGAGCTTCTGCATGCGCTGCCTCTCTGGTTACAGTTAAAATGGCCTGTCTACCTTCTGTGCATTTCCATTTCTCTTTGGGTAAACACCAGCCTGCTTGCTGAGCCCCCAGGTTCCTTGGAGTTCAACCCCCATCCTCCTTTCATCTCTCTCCTCCCTGTGCCCCCTCCCTTTTGCTGTGTCAACCACCCTGCCTTTCTTGTGGTCCCCCGGGACCCCCGGCTTTTTCTCACCTGGGTCCCTGGGTGTTCCATTCCTCCCCTTCTTATATGATCTCTCTCTCTCTCTCTCTCTCTCACACACACACACATCCCAGTTAGCTGCACCTCATCCTTCAACCTCAGCCCTTCACCCCCAACCCCATGTTCTCCCGGGACCCTAAGGCCCCACTTACAGCCATCCTGGATTGGTGACTCTACACATTTTAATTTAATTTTATTTATTTGAGAGCAGGAGCTCGAGCAGGAGGGGGATCAGAGGCAGAGGGACAAGCAGACTCTGCATCGAGCGCGGAGCCCAATGTGGGGCTTGATCTCAGGACCCTGAGATCATGACCTGAGCCAAAATCAAGGTTGACACTTAACCGCCTGAGCCACCCAGGCGCCCCTACACGTTTGTCTAAAGCTTTAGTTCATGCCTGGCTCTCCCTGTGGACTGGCAGCCCCAGGGGCAAGGAGGTGTCCTACACATCCCTGCCCACACACACTGTGTCCCAAGGCCTCTCAGGGCACCTGGTTCCGGTCAGACTCTAGGGACTCCTGGGATCACTGAATGACCTGCCCCTCACCGTCCTTCCTCCCTGTGGAGCCAGGGAAGATGGGAGCCCCTCCGGTCCCCAGTGCTCCCCGTGACGGCTTGGCGAGAGTTCTGTGGCTGAGTCAGCTGGGGAGACAGAGATGCCGGCCTGAGGAGCTGGTGATTTCCTGTGCGACTCCTCACGGGGAGCTTCGAGAAGCCTCGGGAAAGTGCTGGCTCCAAGGCTGGCCTCGTGATGCGGGCTGGCCACCATCACCACCACCCTCACCTTGGTTGGATAAAGAACCACAGATGCCGGCCACTGCGGGCCTGATGGAAAGTTGTGGAACGGGGTCACACGGACACAGTCAGATTCTGCTTGCTTGACACTGGCCTGATGCCCAGACCACAGGGACCCTTGTCCAGCGCACACAGGCAGTGGGCACAGCCAGAGTCTGCACTTGGTGGGGGGGGGCGGCGGGTAACCCATCTGTTTGGGGTCAGGCCTGTCGTAGGCTGTCTCTGGGAAGTTGGAAACTCATGGGACAGCCCCGCCAGTGGGTCACCTCTCATGCAGATGGTCCCTGTCCCCCAGGAAGGTTTTCACTATGTCCCACCCAGGTTCTGTGGCTGGTGGACTCATGACAGCCTGCCCCGGGCCCAGCAGGGCTGTGACGCTTGCACAGTTATGCCTTTTACAGCCCTCGAGGGGACAGAAGGAAGATGCTCCTCCTGGGGGCAGTCGCCAGCAGAGCCAACCCCTGTCCCTTTCTCTCTCATGACAAACTGTATTCCTGTGTTTTCTTGCAGAGTGATCACAGGCAAGTTCTCAGCTCCCTCCTGTCTGGGGCCCTGGCCGGTGCACTTGCCAAAACGGCAGTAGCTCCCCTGGACCGAACCAAAATCATCTTCCAAGGTAAATGCTCTCTGTCCCTCTGTTCTGTATGATGGAGATGCTTCCCGGCAGTCCCCCGTCCTCCACAGCTGCCGATCTGCACTGCAGATTGGCTTTAAAAAAATGCCTCTTTAAAATCGACTTAGAAACTCTGTTAGCATCCCAGGGCTGCCATCACAAAGTACCACAAACCAAGCAGCTTACGTTCTAGAGGCCAGAAGTCTGAAATCAAGGTGCCAGCCGGGTCGGTTCGTTTTGCAGACTCTAGGGGGGCGCCCTCCTTGCCTCTTCCAGCGCCCCGGGCTCCAGGCATCTCTGGCTTATGGTCACGGCGCCCCAGTCTCTGCTTTCCCCTCCATGTCTGTGTCCTCTCCTCTTAGAAGGACACTTGTCATTGGATTTAGGGCCCACTCCACTCCCGTATGACCTCATCTTAATTTAATTACATCTGCAAAGACCCGTTTCCAAATAAAGTCACCTTCACTTGTACTGGGCTCGAGGACACAGACATCTTTTGGGGACTGTCACACTCCCTCCTTGGGTGTAGCAGCCGCAGGGTCCCCTGAGACATGAGGCCTTTCCGTCCCACAGACAGTGACCGGTTCCTAGAAGAAGGCAGTCACAAGCTGGGACCCCTGCCCCTCCACTGTTTGGGAGGAAGGGACTGCGGATTCAAGCCAGGCCATGCCCACTTGCGCGAGCTGGTCCCTTAGCCTCCCCGTGCCTCCGTTTCCTCATCCACAAAACAGGACGTTAGTATCAACCTCTGGAAGGAGCAAGCTGGCGTGGGAAAGGGCATGCGGCTGAGCACCCGCCTCCCCATGTGTCGGCAGCCTTGTCACCTGGAGCGAATGCACAACGTAGCGCCCTGCAGGGAGCTGTGCTTAGCTCTGGTGGCCTCGGTGTGTACGCACGTCCGCACAGATGCGGGTGTGAGCGTGTCCTGGGAGCTCAGCAGACACTCTTCAACGCTCCACTCCAGGAGCGGAGAGGGAGGCTGCAAGACCATGACCCCTGCCGGCCGCAGCGGCTCAAGGGGGGTGGGGGGCCTGCCAGCGGAGCATGCCGTGGCATCGGGGAGCGACGTGGCCGCCAGCGAGGGTGGGAGAGGCTGGTCAGGGGCGCCACACCCACACTTGTGGGAAGAAAGGGTGGGCTCTCAGCGGAGAACACCCCCGGGCCTTGTTCTGAGAGGCCCAGGCCCCTCAGTTGCTCTGCACAGCTGGTGGCTAGGAGGCCTTTCTTGAAAGGGTTTGGTTGAATTGGGGTCCAGCCAGGTGCGGGATGCTGAGTGTCAACCCCAAGAAGCACAGGCTCTGCAGAGACCCTCACTTTTCCTGGGAGGGAGGTGGTAGCTCAGCTCCCCTGAGTGGGGATAAGTTGACATGTCAGGGGCCCTGGGCCCAGGGGTGCAGGGCGCAGCAGGTGAGGAGGTTCCCTGGAGGAGGGTGACCATGACTGGGAATGGTCCACACCTCAGCCCCTGGCGGGGGAGCATCCGCAGTGGCTGTTCTCACTCCCCGTGCTCAGACGCAACCCCTGCATTAGGGGTCCCATAGACCCAGGTCCCATCCTTCACATCTAATGGTCTCTGTTGTGTTTTGTGTTTTTTTGGTTTTTTTTTCCAGTGTCTTCAAAAAGATTTTCTGCCAAGGTAAGCCACTAGGTCACCAACTCCTGGCTCTGGGGCCATCACCATGTGCCCTGCTATGCTGACAGGAGGTGGTGGAGGCACACGGCCAGGGGTGGAGGGAGAGGCTTTTCAACGTGTGTTTTCCCTCTGGTTCCCCCACAAGCCAGTTCTCCGAGCTGCCAGGGCACCGAGGCCTCCCCCACCAGGCCCCAGGGCAAGGGCCACCTGTCCTGGCACCCCAAGCTCTGCCTGGCTGTAGCCCACTCTAGCCTCATCCTTGGGGTGGTGGGGAGAGGACTTGGAGTTATAAACCCATGATTTCACATTTGATTCATTTTTTTAAAAGATTTTATTTATTTGTTAGAGAGAGAGTGCAAATGCAAGAGCAGGGGGAGGGGGAGAGGGAGCAGCAGACTCCCCCGCTGAGCAGGGAGCCCGATGTAGGGCTTGATCCCAGGACCCCGAGATCATGACCTGAGCCGAAGGCAGACACTTAACCAACTGAGCCACCCAGGCGCCCCACATTTGATTCATTTTTAAACAGAGAGCAGGCATTACTTTCTTGGGAAAAGATAAAGAATATCTTTAGAAGCTAGACTACCAGATAGACCAATCAAACACCGTCAGTGTGGGGCTGTCACCTGCAAACCTGGTTTGCTCTGGCTCACTTTACTGTTCATAAGGTCGGGGGACTAGGGGGAGCGGGGTCCCCACACGGGGCCCAGAGAATATGGGGGAGGCAAGGTGTGGTGGGATCGATAATGTGGGCCCCAGTTACAGTGCTGGACAAAAGAGGGTGTTCACCGTGGAGCGGGGAGAGGGGCAGGCAAGGGCATTGACCTTGCCCCTCCCCCCCAGGAGGCCTTCCGGCTCCTCTACTTCACCTACCTCAACGAGGGCTTCTTCAGCCTGTGGCGCGGGAACTCGGCCACCATGGTGCGCGTGGTGCCCTACGCCGCAATCCAGTTCAGCGCCCACGAGGAGTACAAGCGCATCCTCGGCCGCTACTATGGCTTCCGCGGAGAGTGAGTGCCCGCCCCCAGCCCCCCCCAGACCCTCTCAGCTCTACCCCGTCTCCTGCCCTCCCGTCTTCCGCATGCTCACCATGACAGGAGTCCTGCCCTTTGCCTGCTCTTCCCTCAGAACCTAAGTCCCAGTGGGACCCATGATCCCAGCCATGCCCCCAGTGTCTGTAGGGAAGGAGCGCTTCATTCATTCATCCACACAAGCGGATGGGAAGGAAAGGCAGCCATGGGAACCTCAAAATGACATCCACCCAAGAGACCCCATCACTCGGCCATGAGGAAGCCAGTCCCTGGCCACTCCTTGGTTCTCCCCACTGGCCGAGACCTGTGGGCACCCCAAGTCTTGAGGGGGGGTTCTCATTTCCTCCCTGCCCCCTCTTTCAGAGCCCTGCCACCTGGGCCCCGCCTCCTTGCGGGCGCACTGGCTGGAACGACAGCTGCTTCTCTGACCTACCCCCTGGACCTGGTCCGAGCCAGGATGGCCGTGACCCCAAAGGAAATGTGAGTTCCCGGGCCAGGCGTGCCATTCCGCAGCTGCCCCAGAAAGGCAGTAGTTGTTTCTTTCACCCTAGGGGTCATCTTCTACTTACATTGAACCAAAAATCTTCATTTTTTTTTTTTTCTTAAGATGTATCCATCCATTTTTAGAGAGAGATTAGAGTGGGGGGCAGGGGCAGAGGGAGAGGGAGAGGGAATCCCAAGCAGACTCCACACTGAGTGGGGAGCCTGGCACGGGGCTCGATCCCATGACCCCGAGATCATGACCGGGGCCGAAACCAAGAGTCAGACGTTTAAGCAACTGCGCCCCCCAGGCGCCCCCCCAAAGTCTTCATTTTGAATTAGCACAGATAGGTTACAAGGGCTGCTCCCCCAGTGATCTGGGCAGCGAAGGTGGGATTTGGCCTGAGGCACACATTTCCCCCCTCCAGTGCCAAGGCTTTTGCTACATGGTTGTGTTCCTTAAAGCAAGCACCAGCAACGAGCCCCTGGCCCTCCAGACTCCGGGAGGGAGCTGAGCTTTAGTTGAGGCCAACGGCCCCTCTTCGTGCCCACGGCTCACCCGCTCCGTCCCTCTGCCCTGCAAGGTACAGCAACATCTTTCACGTCTTCGTCCGCATCTCCCGAGAAGAGGGCCTGAAGACCCTCTACCACGGATTCACGCCCACTGTGCTGGGGGTCATTCCCTACGCGGGGCTGAGCTTCTTCACCTATGAGACGCTCAAGAGCCTGCACAGAGGTAAGGAGCCGGGAGCACGGGCTGCTCCTCCCCGGGGCCGCACAGACTCAGAGGCGGGCCACTGAGGTCCCTGCCCTGGGAGGGACGGGCTCCCGGCCAAGGTCCGAATCAGAACGAGATGGACACCGAGCCACCACGGAGGCAGCTGGACTCCCAACCTTCCGTGCCGAGTTTTAAGACCAGCTCGGTGAAGTCCTGCGTGGCATCAAGTGCAGTGGCAGCCCCTTGTGCCCAGAGTGGCCGGGTACAACCTAGCCGGAAGGGGAAGAGCCCTCTGGGGTGGTAGTAATTTTGAGAAACTCAGAAAGCGCAGAAAAGCACAGAGAACCGTATGCCACCGCCCGAACCTGCTGCCCTGGGCGACCAGGTGTCAGCAGTGTTGCAAGATGGTTGTTGTCAAAGAAAGCAAATGTTCCGGGGGACACCGAGGTCCTGTGTCCCTCACCCCCAGCCCTGCTCCTCCGCAGGGCCCCAGGCCGCCTCTGAGTCCAGCCCGCCACCCCATCCAAGGTCTGTCCCGTTTTCCTTTGAGCGGTGGAGTGGGCCTCCCCGACTGGGGGAGCCCTTACGTGTTTCCACGTTGTCAGTGGTCCGCAGACACCCCGGAGCGCCTCCCAGCGTGTTGGGTGTGAGCCCCCGGTTTGGGGACCTACTCCACTCGCCGCTCCCCCCAGCGCTGTGGCCACGCACCCACCCCACTCGGGCGCGGTGGGCCCCGTCGCGTCCGGCCGGTGTGCTGAGTGAGGAGTGCCGTCTGACTGGCGTCGGTCCCTCGTGTTAAATTGACAAGCACACATTTTTAAAGAACCCTGTTGTTTGGTTGCTGCGCCCTCCTCCGTCCCACCCACATGTCCTATCCTGGCAGCTGCTCACTTCACCACGGCCCTGCCTCCCTGCAGAGGGTGCCCCCGGAGCGGGGGCGGGGGACGGTGGAGAGGGCTGCAGACGGCAGCGGGAGTGGTTAGATGGGAGCTCGCTCTGGCTGGTAGGACTTGGTTAAATGATTATTTGTGCATTTCTGCCTTTTTAAAAACTTTTCTTCTCAAAAGGAATGGCAGGGAGGTGAGGAGGCCGGGGCGGGAAGGCCCCGGGGGAGCCAGGGGGTCTGGATCCCGAGCAGTGAAGGAGTGTGAGCGGCAGGTGCAGGATGGATTCAGCACGGGCTGCGTGCCTGCCCCCTGGCCACACGCTGACGCAGCCCCTCTGTCCCTCGCCTGCAGAGTACAGCGGCCGCCCGCAGCCCTACCCCTTCGAGCGCATGATATTTGGGGCCTGTGCCGGCCTCATCGGGCAGTCGGCCTCGTACCCGCTGGATGTGGTGCGGCGGCGCATGCAGACGGCTGGGGTCACGGGTCACCCGCACGCCTCCATCGTGCACACGCTGCGTGCCATCGTGCGGGAGGAGGGCGCCGTGCGTGGCCTCTACAAGGGCCTGAGCATGAACTGGCTCAAGGGCCCTATCGCCGTGGGCATCAGCTTCACCACCTTCGACCTCATGCAGATCCTGCTGCGGCACCTGCAGAGCTAGGGACCCTGCAGGCTGGCAGCTCTCGAGACAGGGAACCGAGCGTCCACGTGTGGCCGGCGGACCACTGACCCCTTTTGTTTCTGAGCCTGTGGAGTGAGGGCGTGCTCGGTTCCACCCTGGGAACCGCGTCGTCGGAGCACCTGGTAGAACACGCTGTGGAGGCCTGGCGTCGGCCCCCAAAGCCAGCGGCCCTTGAAGTGCAATGTTGGAACTGGTGGGCGGGGCTCTCGCGCTCTCCCCAGCCCTCCTCCCCAGGGCTGGCCCTGCCTCCTGGAGGGCTTGCCCCAAACACCCTGAGCTGGGAGTGACCAGCGCCACCTCCTGGCGCTCCGTGACCTTGGACGGGCTCCTGGTTCTAGTGACCTCGTGCCCACTGGGCCCAGAGCCCGACTCCACCTGCCCCTGTGCCCACAGAGGGGAGGGAGCCCCAAGGCGTACAGAGAGGCGCCTCCGGGCCCTGGTGAGGTGGGGCCAGCCTCCTGCTCAGCTGTGGCTAGAAAAACAGCCTCTTGCCCCCCACCCCCACCCCACCTGTCCTGCCTTTGTCACTTCCCAGGTGACATGGTTCCTGTGTCACCAGAGCCTCCTGCTCGGGAACAGCCTTCTCCCACGAGCATTATTTGGACCCTGGACTCCGTGGCCAAAGTAGGGCCCCAGGAGTGGGTCTTCCCCTCTGTTGCCTACCCACCCGGTATGTAATGTTCCCAGGAGGGTCGCGCCTCCTCCAGGCAGCAGGGTTTGAGGAATCGCCATGGGTTTGGGTGTGAGTCCTAATTTGGAGGCATCTGCTGAGAACTGGGGACCCAGGTCACTTCCTCTGGGCCAGGAAGCTCCCACGCCTGTCCCACAGGCCGCACCAACAGAGGCCAGGCCGTAGGCCCTAACCCTCGGCCCCTAGGCACAGCGGCTCCTGGGGGGGGCCCGTGGCATCTTGCACGTCCCTGGCTCCCCACCTGAGCGGGCGCTTGGCCGGGACTCAGGGCAGTTGAAGGCACACAGGGTGGTCTGATTGCCGTGAAGAGAGTGCATGGAGGCGACTGGCAGCCTTGATCCTCCCAAAGTGGGAGCCCCTGAGAGGGTATGTGGCCTGGGGGGTGGGAATTGCAGTACCCTACGGCACCCCCAGGGAGCGGGTCTCATGGAGAAGCCCCCTGGGGTCTGCCAGGTGTCACAGGGACGCAGAAACGCCCATTTCCGAATGATTTGTGGAGTTTCTTGATTTCTTTTGGTTTTGCTTTTCAATCTGGCTGCCCCTGGGTCTCGTCACAGTAAACCCTGACCGGCCCCCCTATGGTTCCAGGCGGAGAGTGACCAGGGGTGACCAGATTGCTCCGCAGCCACCCTGCGTGACAGGGTCTGGGAGGGCGTGTTTGCCCCACGCACGTTTCCAGTCGTGACTTTCGTTTCTCCCTTGCATTCTGTCCCATTTCTGTTCTTGCCTTGGACCTGCGGGTGTGAAGACCCCTCTCTGTCCTTCCTTGCATGTGTCCACCGGCCGGCCTGAGGCTCGTCCCCAGGGTCCCATGGCTGTTCTGTTGGGGGAGTGTCCCACCTCCTCTGCCGGCCTTGCCCAGTGCCCAGGGCCCAGAGAGGCAGGAGAGGCAGGGACCCCTCACAGGGAGATGGGCCGGGGGGCCACCCCCCCAGCAGGTGAGACCAAATGGATGGTTGCGCGGCACCCTTCTCTGAGCCGCAGCTGGGCCACAGAGCGGAGGGCCCCAGGTCCTGCCGGCCCCGGTGCGCCTCCCCAAGGTGGCTCTCAGCCGAGTGGGCCTAAGCAGCAACCACCCCCCTCCCTCCCACCGCCAGCCCTGCACACAAGCTGGGCGGTGCCCTCCGCAGCTACACCCCTCCCACCGGTGTCCATCCTGATCTGGAGTTACATTTTGATGCCATGAAGACACTTTGTTTATATATAATGTTTATA
The DNA here is from genome assembly GCF_003265705.2 of Callorhinus ursinus. Taxonomy (NCBI): domain Eukaryota; kingdom Metazoa; phylum Chordata; class Mammalia; order Carnivora; family Otariidae; genus Callorhinus; species Callorhinus ursinus. The sequence goes on from NW_027397077.1 coordinate 2,322,977, forward strand.
TATTTTAAAGATTTGTGCCAAGAGAGTATATTTAATAAAAATTAAAATGACGTTTTTTTCTGTTCTTCTGTTCTTCGGCTCTAACCCCCAACCTCCACCCCCTGTGAACCAAAAACAGGGTTAGGGTTGAGGTTATTTTGACAGATTTTTTAATATATTCCTGAATAAACTTTTTTTTTTTTAAGTAGGCCCCACGCCCAATGTGGGGCCTGAGCTCCAGACCCTGAGATCAAGAGTCGCATGCTCAGAGTACCTGGATGACTCAGTCGGTTAAGCGTCCGGCTCTTGGTTTCGACTCTTGGTTTCGGCTCAGGTGGTGATCTCAAGGTTGTGGGATCGAGCCCTGCCTCGGGCTCTGTGCTGGGCCTGGAGCCTGCTTGGGAGGCTCTCTCTGCCCCTCCCCCACCTCTCCCTCTCTGAAAAAAAGAAAAAAGAGCCGCATACTCTACGGACTGAGCCAGCCAGGCACCCCTTGAATAAGCCTTTTTAATGTGTTTATTGTTTGAATTATTACTACATACAGGTCTTCTAGAAAACTCCCAACTGCACAAAAGGGTTGTGGTGAGAACGTCAGCCTGCCAGTTCCCTCTGCCAAGGTGTCTTCTTTTACCAGTTTCTCACGTGTCCTTCCGGAGACATCCCGTGCATAAACACTTGTCCCTTTTGAGGACATACGGGGTGAGCCACGGCACCAGTCGGAAATGGGTTGCATCCTGCTGCAGCGAGCGGGGCCGCCAAGTCCTACTGTTTGTCTCCCATGCCCTGCCCACCTGTCGAGTGCCAGGGCCTCCCCGCTTCGGCCGGTTGAGGCTTTAGGAGCGAGTGTGGCTGTCTGCGGGGGCCCAAGGTCGAGGCCACCAGAGGTCTCACGGTGGCCATGGAGACTTGCTTCTGCTGCAGCGCATCTCCTGGACCAACTTGTAGGGCCCCCCCAACCAGAGGCGGGAAGTGGGAGCCTCCACATGCCAGGCGAGGGGCGACTGGGTGAGCATGGGCGCCTCTCGTGCGCCTCTCATGGGCACACTCTGAAGGGGGCAGTGCTTCAAGTACGTTCTGCCTCGTGGGCCCTGAGCCGCTTGCCTGCTGCTTTCATCCGACCGGATTCGTACACTTTGGTCCCTTTTGTGTATGGTTTGACTCATTGTTTATGCACAGTTGGGTGTTTCCCCAGGGTGGTGGCCTGTGATGACATCTACCCATCCTTTATTGATGGCCAGCGGGGTTATTAGTGATCTGTTGCCATGACAACGTGGTAGCAGCTCCCGGGGCTTGCCCAGCTTGCCTCTCACGTCCTACCGATTTCTGGTCAGTCCCGGCCCCTGAGCCTGGGAGGGTGGGGGTCAACTCCCCATTTCCCCCCAATCACCATGGCATCCCCTAAAATATAGAGGTGGGCACATGACCCCATTTGGGCCCAAGACAGCAGAGATGTTTGCTAAGCACTTCCAGGGAGAGCTTCTGGAAGCACCCTCCCTCTCTCCCACTGGCCCTAAGGGAAGAAACACCAGCACAGGCAATTGTTGGGACTATCCTGTGTTCACAAGATAGGAAGTGATCCCAGGGTGAAGCTGACACTGCAGAAAATGGAGTAGAGATGAAGAACGGAGTTGGATTATTGGTCATATTGTCTGGGCTGCTGGATCCAGCTTTGCCTGAAGCTCTCAGCTGCCTCTCAACTTCCGGCAATAGGAGTGGCCGTTCTGTTTATTGAAGACAGTTAGGGTTGAGCTTCCTGGCACTTTCCGAAACAGATCTTGTATGTGCCTCTTTGCATTCATGCATGAGTATGTGGTTTTCCAGGAACAAACTGCTAAGTAAAGATCAGGGACCATGTTCACTGACGCAGCCAGTGCCCCTCCCTAAGCCCAGCTGCTTTTGGCTGTAAGCCGCTCAACCCGGTCTGGGGGCCTCCCCCGAGGAGCATGACCCGACACCCCAGGAGCAGCCCTTAGCCAATGACTGGGGACAGCCCCTCACCACTGGAGTGGGTCACTCAAGTGAGATCCACACTGTCCCCCGAGGCCCCGAACAGGAACAAGCCCAGGTTGCCCGCTTAGTCACCTGTTCATCGGCACCCCCACAGGGCTCCTCCCTCCCTGTTTCATGTCTCTGCCCCCAAAGAGTCTCCCTAGGGTGAGCTCCCAGGTAAACCATGGGCCCTGAGTCCTCACGACAGGGGTCATCTTTGGGGGGGATCTATCCAGAGATGAATACAAATGCCAGATATTCCTATAAGGAGGTGGTAGCATTCTTTTAAAAGATTTATTCATTTATTTGAGAGAGAGAGAGAGAGAGAGAGAGAGAGAGCGAGAGAGCGTGCACACGCATGAACAGGGGGAGGGGCTGAGGGAGAGGGAGGGAGAGAAAATCCTTGAGCGGACTCCCCGCTGAGCCGAGCCAGATCTCAGGACCCTGAGACCATGACCTGAGCCGAAACCAAGAGTTGGCCACTTCACCAACTGAGCCACCCAGGCGCCCCAATGGGAGCATTTATAGCACATACCCTCACTGTCCTGAGTTTCCTGCGGCCGCCATAACAGAGCACCCCAGACTGGGGGCTTAAAACCAGTTTATTCCGTTTATAGTTCTGGAGACCAGAAGTGCAAAATCAAGGTGTCATCAGGTTTGATTCCTTCTGAGGCCATGAGGGAAGGGTCTGTTCAGGCCTCTCGGCTTGCGGCTGGTCAGACGGCTGTGTCTTCACATTGTCTTCCCTCTAGGCATGTCTGTGTCCAATTTAATTATAATGAAGAAAAGAAAAAAAAAAAAGCAAATTTCTTCCTATAAGTCCTGCTGGATCAGGGCCCATCTTAATGACCTCCTTTTAACCTAATCACCTCTTTAAAGACTCAGTATCCACAGATAGTCCCATCCTGAGATCCTAGGGGGTTAGGACCTCAACGTAGAACTTTGGGAGAACATAATTCAGCGCGGGAACATAATTCCCCTCACCAACGGCCGGTCACCAGCCTTGTAGATCTTCACGATTCTGACAGGGAAGCAGCAGGGCGTCCAGGGGCTGGGTGGTGACCAGGCGGCCACAGGGGAAGAGACAGCAAGGTCAGGAGGCTGGAGGGCTTGACCAGGTGGAGGTCCCAGGGACCAGGACGAGAGTGGATCGGAGGCACGAGGTGTGTGGGCGCATCTTGGGTCCCGCTTCTGGTTTAAGTCTTTTTTTCCACTGGTTTTTTTCCTTCGCTCACTTCTCTGCAGTTGAAAATTTGACTTGTCATTGGATTTTCTTTCTTTCTTAAGATTTTATTTATTTAGGGCGCCTGGGTGGCTCAGTTGGTTAAGCGACTGCCTTCGGCTCAGGTCATGATCCTGGAGTCCCGGGATCGAGTCCCGCGTCGGGCTCCCTGCTCGGCGGGGAGTCGGCTCCTCCCTCTGACCCTCTTCCCTCTCGTGCTCTCTGTCTCTCATTCTCTCGCTCGCTCTCAAATAAATAAATAGATAATAAAATCTTTAAAAAAATTTTATTTATTTATTAGAGAGAGAGCACAAACAGCAGAAGGACAAGCAGATTCCCCGCTGCACAGGGAGCGCGACGCATGGCTCCATCCCAGGAGCCCAGGATCATGACCTGAGCCCCCCAGGCGCCCCGATACCTGTCTCTTATAACACAGGGCTTCTGGGCCTGGGCACCGCTGACATCTGGGCACCTCAGGGTGCCGAGCAGCACCCTTGGCCTCCACCCCCCCCGATGCAGTAGCATCCCTGTCCCCCTCAGTCATGACAACCAAAACTGTCTCCAGAAAAATGTCTCCAGACACTGACTAGTGTCCCTTTGGGGCAGAATCGTCCCCTCCTGTGCGAAGCGCCGATGGGTGGTGGTGAGCACTGATGCCACTTAACAGAAATGTAATATTGCTTCTGAAAACATGGCACCCTGACCAGCCCCTTCTAGCTTCCCGATTTTTCTCTGATTGTGGTTCCACCTTGTTTCTCTCATTACTTTTTTTTTTTAATCATGAGATGTGTCCCAAAGGGAACGTGTAAGATGTCTGTGGTTTAAGGCACAGCAGTGAGAGCCTGTGGCCGTCCTGGGGATGCCGCACCCCGTCGCCCCCGCTGCGCCCGGCACGGTGCCGCTCACGCTCTTGCTTTTCTTTGCTCGGCTCCACCTTCCTCTGGGTCCCTGAACCCCGGGGGGTCACGCTCTGAGAGCAGAGAGCACGCATGGCCCTGGCTGAGCAAGCAAAGGGCCAGGTGACCGGAGGCACCACCGCTGCGGCAGCTGATGGTGCAGGGGTGAGGGGGGCTCCGGTTTCAGGGATCCCTGGGGTGCCGGCCACAGTGCGGGATGGGCAAAACTAGGAGACAACCCTCCATCATCTCCTGATTCCAGGTGTGACCTGTTCGGTCCTGGCGGGGAGCTGGTCTTCATTCTGGAACTTCCCAGACACGTGCCCTGGGATGGGGCTCTTGTCCCGCAGCGCCTGGAAGCTTGCGGTCCTAGGGGATTCCCATCACCTGGTCCCATCGGGGTTCCCCTCTGCTCCAGAACTCTCTCTCTTTGGAAGATTCTTCTGGGCCAGTTCTCTGATTTCCTTGGCCCCCACCCCCACCCCTTTGTTTTCCATCTTTTATCATTTTGTTCGTCCTGCAAGATTTTTTTTTTTAAGATTTTATTTATTTCTTTGACAGAGAGAGACCAAGCTAGAGAAGGGACACAAGCAGGGGGAGTGGGAGAGGGAGAAGCAGGCTCCCCGCCGAGCAGGGAGCCCGACGCGGGGCTCGATCCCAGGACCCCGGGATCATGACCCGAGCCGAAGGCAGACCCCCTGTGACTGAGCCACCCAGGCACCCCCTCCTGCAAGATTTCTACAACTTTATCTGTCCTCTCCATCTCCCTCCCTCCTCATCCTGCAGTCCCCTCCCTGCGCTCTCCCCCACCCTCTTCTCTCCCTTACCACCCTCTCAGCCCTGACTCCGTCTTGCTCCGGCACCCCCTCGCCCACCCCCCCACCCCCCCCACCCCCGCCGCCTTCACTTCTTGCTCCCAGGCCTTTGCTTACTGTCTGGATCGCCCTGTGCTCTTCCGGGTCATTCCCTTCACTCAGCACCAAATGCAGAAAGCCACCTCCCAAACCACTCCAATCCTGATAGTAGAAATCAGCCTGTTCTTTTATTTGTTCAGAAGAATGACCCGTGACCTCTGTCTCAAATTGCGGGGAGGGAGGGCATGCAATCTGAGAACAGTGGCCCTGGGATCCTCAGCCCGGGGAGGGGGGGCCGGCGGGGGGGCCCAGGGCCACAGTTTGGAGGCAGAAGCATGGGATTCCTGGGGGCCAGGGCTCAGGCACTGCGGTGAAGCGGGCGGGCACAGCGGGTGGTGCAAGGGCTCCCGGGCCCACCTGGCACCTGAGGACACTGAGGCACACACAGAGGAGGCGGCCCTTAAGCCGCTGGCTCAGGCCGGGAACTTGGGGCCGCAGGGGCGTCTGCAGGAGGCTAGGAGCCCGCCAGGTGCCGGTGGAAGTAGAGGCCGAAGAGGCTGGAGAGCAGCTGGCAGGCTGCGGTCCACCAGATGAGGAAGGTGAGGACGGCGCGGAGGAAGAGGGGCGTGAGCAGGCCGCCCAGCGCCCCAGCGATCCGGGCCGCCGCCTGCTGGGCCTCATCCTCCCCGGGACCCCCCAGGCGATCCTGGGCTGAGGACTGGGCGGGGGACAGCATGGGGACCGGGCCCAGGCCCCAGGAGTAGCCACCTGTGGGGAGTGGAGGGGGGAGGGAGGGATGGGTAGAGGCGCAGGCGGGCTTTGACCTCTGGGACCCGCCTAGCCCTAGGCTCCACCTCCTACCCCCGCCACCACCCTAAACACTATCTCCTGGCCCCCACCCCAACTTCGGGCCCTGCCTCCTACTCTCCCCTCCTCTGGGCCCCCCAGGCTCCCCCCCACAGTATTACCAAGTCCTGCCCAGGCGCCACCTCACTGGCCTCCATCCCGGCCCGGCGTCGCTCCCCGCGGCCCCCACCTCCCCACACCAGGCCCCAAGACCCGACGCCACCCATGCCACTCCTCACCCAGCGTCTTGAGCAGCAGCGTGCAGTTGAGGGTGAGGATGAGTGGCGTCAGGTACTGCAGGCTCACCACGGTCACGTAGCAGTAGACTCGCACCACCTAGTGGGCCGGTAGCAGTGACTACGTGGGTGGGTGGGGGTCCGGACCCTCAGCCCCAGGGACAGGGAGACCTGCCCTGAGCCCCATGTTCCCTCCCAACCTTCGGTGCCCGTACCCGCCTCTGGATCTCACGGGCCTCTATGCGGCCGGCCTCCCGCCGCAGCTGCTCCACACGGGCCTTGGCCAGACATAGGTAGGCCTGCAGGTGGGGCCTGGTCATGGCCAGCCTTAGCAGGCACAAGGCCACCAGCACCCAGAGGCGCAGTGAGTCGAAGGCTGAGTCTGACAGCCTGTTGGGGAGGGGAGTGAGGGGGCTAGGGAGGCCACCCCTGCTCCAGGATCTCCCCCAGGATCCAAGGCTCCTCCCTGAGCCTCAGAGACTGGGGTACACAGAAGGGCCCCCGCTGCCCTCCCTCCCACCCACCCCCCATGCGCACAGGGAGAAGGGCACCTCCCCCAGGGGTGCCTGGTGCAGGAAGTCCCGTGCAATGGGTTTGGTCCAGAGCCACAGGATGATCAGTGGGGCCAGGAAGCTGGTATGCAGAAGGAACCTAGGAACAAGGGCACAGAGGAGTGAGGCCCGGGCACCCACCATCCCCCTAGCCTCTCCTTTAGATTCCCACCTCCCCCCACCACCCATCTGGCAGTCTGCATAACTGCAGCATGGGCCGGTCTTCTGACATGCTCAGTGCGTCCAGGTGTGTCTGAGCCAGCCGCAGGCCCGGAAAGGTGAGGAAGGCACCCAGCATGGATCCCACAAATGCCAGCCCTATGCGGATGGCCAGCTTGACCAGAGGGAGCCTGGGGGAGAAGAGAAGGGTCAGGAGGCCCCAAAGCCCGTCAGCAACCCCCCTACAAGTTCCAGGCTGCCCTTGCCCCACCTCACTTCCCAGGACTCACGCCCAGTCCCAGCCCCGCGTCTTCAGAAGTGGCTCCAAGTTCTGGGTCATACTGGCCAGGCCTGGGGAAGACAAGGAGAGGGCAGTGTTTAACAGACCCCTGGAGCCTCAGTGTCTGCTCTGCCCCCCTCCCAGATAGACTTTTGCTCCCCGGGTAGGAATGCACCAGTGGGAGCCGGACCCAGGGCCAGGCAAAAGGAAAACTTTTGTTGTGCTCCGGTTATGTGCGGTTTTTGTTTGTTTGTTTGTTTGTTTTGGTTGGTTATGTTTTTTTGTTTGTTTGTTTTTTATTTTAAAGACGAGGAATATGGACCAGGCAGACACCCTTGACTGGACTGGGAGAAAGGGGTGGGGGGCAGTGGACCACTGAGTCTGAGCTTCCTGGATTATACCAGGATTCCAGAGGGGCATGAGGACTCCCATAGGTTAAAGCCAAAGTCCTGGAAAGAATCCTCAGTTCAGGCCCTCGGATTTTCCACAGAGTAAAAGCAAATAAAAATGAGCTCACAACCCAAATCACCAAACACACCAGGGAACAAATCACCATAAAGCAGGGGGGAAAAAAAAAAGTTTAGACCCTACTGACTACAGAAATTTTGCAGGTGTTATCATGTGTGAAATTACTGAGGAAAATAAAAGGTGGAATCACAGAACAGGCAACATGAGGCTACCTCAGATGACCAGCTATATTTGCAAAGGAACCAATTAAGCTCTTCCAAAGGGAAAACAGAAATGATAGGTTGTTAAATGGCATATTCAAAACAGCCAAAGGAGGAATGAATGAATTGGATCTGAAGAAATCGCTCAGATTCCAACTCAGAAAGATAAAAAGGTAGGAAATATGAAGGGAGATTAAGAGATAAGGAGGGCAGAATAGAAAGTCCAGCATAAGTGACATGAGAGCCCCAGAGAGAAAGGAAGAGAGAATGAAGGAGGAGAGGAGATCTGGAAGAGAACAGTGCAAAAGACTGTGGAATGAATGACACACACAAAGTATATCAAACCAGAATAATACGAAGAAATCCATACCTAGACACTAGTGAAACTGGAGTACCAAAAACAGAGAGATCGTAAAGCAGCCAGGGATTTAAGATAGATCACCCATAGAGGAAAGACAATTAGACTGGCAGCCAATGTCAACAGCAATCACAGAAAAAGAACAAAAAGAAGGTGAAAAGGTAAGATGGTAGAAACAATGCCGAATATGTTGGTGATGACAATAAATGTAAGTGGGTTAAACTCTGAGGTTAAATGACACAGATTGTCAGACTTGAAAATATCTAGCTGTGTGGTTGGTGGTTGTTGTTGTTTTTTTAAAGATTTTTTATTTATTTATTTGAGAGAGAGAATGAGAGAGAGAGAGAGCATGAGATGGGGGAGGGTCGGAGGGAGAAGCAGACTCCCCGCTGAGCAGGGAGCCCAATGTGGGACTCGATCCCGGGACTCCAGGATCATGACCTGAGCCGAAGGCAGTCGCTTAACCAACTGAGCCACCCAGGCGCCCTGTGTGGTTGGTTGTTTTAAGATTTTATTTATTTATTTGACAGAGAGAGACACAGCAAGAGAGGGAACACAAGCAGGGGGAGCGGGAGAGGGAGAAGCAGGCTTCCCACGGAGCAGGGAGCTCAACACGGGGCTCCATCCCAGGACCCCGGGACCATGCCCTGAGCCAAAGGCAGACGCTCAATGACTGAGCCACCCAGGCGCCCCTAGCTGTATGTTTTTTAAAGGAGACATACCTCAACACAATGTCCCTGTATGGTTGAAAGAAAAGGGATGTTAAAAAGATATGACAAATACTAATCAAAAGAAAGGTGGTATTGTATATTTGAGAGTTGCTAAAAGTAGATCTTAAAAGTTTTCATCATAAGAAAAAAAGTTGTATATGTATGGTGATAGATGTTAAGCAGATTTGTTGTTGTGATTGTTTTGTAATACATACAAATATTGAATCATTATATTGTATACCTGAAACTAACAATGTTATATGTCAATTATATCTCAACTTAAAAAAAAAAAAAGAAAGCTGAAAAGTCTATATTATTACCAGATAAACCAGAGTAAGACAGAAGTATTATTAGAATCAGAAGTGGTCAATATACCATGATAAAATGGTTGATTCACCAGGTATATATAGAAATTCAATACTTGTAAACACCTTGTCAATTAGCCACAAAACATATAAAGAAAACACTGACTAGGGCACCTGGGTGGCTCAGTCAGTTAAGCATCCAACTCTTGATTTCGGCTCAGGTCATGATCTCGAGGTTGTGAGATCGAGCCCTGCACCGGGCTCAGCACTGGGCATGGAGCTTGCTTGGGATTCTCTCACTCCCTCTCCTTTTGCCCCTTCCCCTCTCTAAAAAAAAAGAAAAGAAAAAGAAAAAGAAAGAAATCACAATGGAAACTTAAAAATACCCAGAACTGCCTGATAATGAAAATTACAAGTCAAAACTTAAGAAGTGGACAAAAGTGGGACTTAGTAAAATATTTATAGCCTTCGTGCTAGAAATGCCAGAAAGAGAAATAGAAGAAGCTGAAAATTAGTGAGCTAAATAGCCAACTAAGAAACTGAAAACAAGGTGTGCCTGGGTGGCTCAGTCATTGGGCGTCTGCCTTCCGCTCAGGTCGTGATCCCAGGGTCTTGGGATCGAGCCCCGCATCGGGCTCCCTGCTCCGCGGGAAGCCTGCTTCTCCCTCTCCCACTCCCCCTGCTTGTGTTCCCTCTCTTGCTGTGTCTCTGTCTGTCAAATAAATAAATAAAATCTTTTAAAAAAATTGGAAAAAAGAAAAAGAAGCCTACCAGAATAGTGCTATAAAAGCCAGAGGTCCTAGCCACACAAAAAAAGATTGGAAAAGATGAAAGAAAAACCAAAAGAACCCACAATTCACTAAAAATACAATTGTACAACAAGGTTATCCCATGGAAAACACTCAGTTTGATCCCTATCTCATAAGACAGTAGTGAACGACCAGGAGTTTAAGGGCTTATGTGAAAGGCAAAATTGAAATATTGTGTTGGAAAATATAAAATGTCTTTCTGATTGTAGGGAAGAGAGGGGAATATCTTCAAGACAATAATCAACTAAAATAAGGAACTGCTATTCATCAAAAGAAACCAGAGGGGAGGGCTGCAACTGTATTCAGTGGCTGAGCCCAAAAAAGTGTGGTGTGTGCATGTGCAGAGAATAATGCAAACATGGCTAAATGAATCGAGGTCAAGGGCATATGGGAGTTCATTAGAGGATTCTTCCAACCATTCTGAGGTTTGGAATTTTTCAAAATAAAACATTTGAGGACAATTTTTTTCAAGATTTTATTTTTAAGGGGCGCCTGGTTGGCTCAGTTGTTAAGCGTCCGCCTTCGGCTCAGGTCATGATCCCAGGGTCCTGGGATCGAGTCCCGCATCAGGCTCCCTGCTCAGTGGGAAGCCTGCTTCTCCCTCTCCCACTCCCCCTGCTTGTGTTCCTGCTCTTGCTATCTCTCTCTCTCTCTGTCAAATAAATAAATAAAATCTTAAAAAAAAAAAGATTTTATTTTTAATCAATCTCTACACCCAACATGGGGCTCAAACTCACAGCCCCAAGATCGAGAGTCACATGCTCCACCAACTGAGCCAGACAGATGCCCCATAATTTTTTTTTAAAGATTTTATTTATTTATTTGAGAGAGAGAGCATGAGAAGAGGGGAGGGTCAGAGGGAGAAGCAGACTCCCTGCTGAGCAGGGAGCCCGATGTGGGATTCGATCCCGGGACTCCAGGATCATGACCCGAGCCAAAGGTAGTCGCCTAACCAACTGAGACACCCAGGTGCCCTCCCCACAATTTTTTTAAGAGGCAAAAAAAAAACACCACAAAGAAAGTGAAAAGCCATGCCACAAATTTGAAGATACACTGCCCCCCATTTTAACTTCTTTAAAATTGAGATACACATGACCATTGATGGCATGCAATAGTTTAACAGTGCTTTTAATCTCTTTTCTGTGGTTCAGGAAATAATGGTGTGTCAGATTTGATAGGAGGAAGTATGTGCCACACATGTAACAAAGGATCAGTTCCCACAATATATAAAGAAACCCTACAAATCAACAAGAAAAAAAAATAGTAAAGATATACAGCCCAGAAAAGCTTCATAACATTGGATTTGGTGATGATGTCAGATCTAGCACCAAAGGTATGAGCCACAAAAGAAAATAGAGACAAATTGGACTCACGGGAATTAAAAAAAAATGTGTACATCAAAAGATAATACTAATGGAGTAAAAGGGTAACCCACAGAATGGGAAAAAAACATTTGCAAATCATATATCTGATAAGGGATGAATATCCCGAATATATACACAGAACTCCTAAAACTCATCACCCCAAAAAAAAAAAAAAAAAAAACAGGTTCAAAAATAGGCAAAGGAAGCACCTGGCTGGCTTGGTTAGTGGGACATGTGACTCTTGATCTCGGGGTCATAAGTTTGAGCCCCGCATTGGGTGTAGAGGTTACTTAAAAATAAAATCTTTGAGGGCACCTGGGTGGCTTAGTTGTTAGGCATCTGCCTTCCGCTCAGGTCATGATCCTGGAGTCCTGGGATGGAGCTCCGCATTGGGCTCCCTGCTCAGCAGGGGGCCTGCTTCTCCCTCTCCCATTCCCCCTGCTTGTGTTCCCTCTCTCACTGTGTCTCTCTCTGTCAAATAAATAAAATCTTTTTAAAAAAAAAATAAAATCTTGGGACGCCTGGGTGGCTCAGTTGGTTAAGCAGCTGCCTTCGGCTCAGGTCATGATCCCAGGGTCCTGGGATTGAGTCCCGCATCGGGCTCCCTGCTCAGCAGGAAGCCTGCTTCTCCCTCTGCCTGCCACTCCTCCTGCTTGTGCTCTTTCTCTCTCTCTCTCTGACAAATAAATAAATAAAATCTTTTAAAAAACAAATAAATAAATAAATAAAATAAAATCTTTGTAAAAGAAAAAGAAAATAGACAATTTCTCCAAAGAAGATATACAGATGACCAACAAGCATATGAAGATGTGCTCAGCATCACTCATCATTAGGGAAATACAGATAAAAACCACAATGAGATACCACCTCACACCCACTAGGATGGTCACTCTTAAGGAAAAAGAAAAGGAAGATAACACATGTTGATGAGGATGTGGGGAAGTTGGAACCCTTGTGGTAAGAATGTAAAATGGTGCAGCCACCCAAGAAAACAGTTTGTTGACTCTTCAAAAAATTAAACATAGAATTACTACGTAATCCAGCAATCCCACCTCTGGATCTGTACCCAAAGAATTAAAGCAGGGACTTGTACACCCATGTTCATAGCAACACTATTCGCAGTAGCTGAAACAAAGGAGCAACGTAAACGTCCATCGATACATGAATGGATGAGCAAAATGGGATATATTCATGCAAAGGGAATATTATTCAGTCTTAAAAAGGAAGGAAATTTGAACATAGGCTACAACATGGATGAACCTTAAGGACGTTATGCTGAATGAAATAAGCCAGCACTGAAAGACAGATACTGCATGATTGCCCTCATATAAAGCGTCTAGGGTGGTCAGATTCATAGAGACAGAAAGTAGGATGGTGGGCGCCAGGGGCTGGGGGGGGTGGGGGGAAATGGAGAGCAGTGTTTAATGGGGATAGAGTTTCAGATTTGCAAGGTGAAAAGGGGGGGATGGATGGTGGTGATGGTCGCACAACAGGGTGAATGTGCTTAATGCCACTGAAGTGAACACTTAAAAACAATAAAATGGTAAATGTTATGTGTATTTTACCACAACAACAACAACAAAAAAAAAATGGAGGAAAAAAACACACATAGCCTCAAAGAAAAATGAGCAACAACTTGAACAAACTCTTCAAAGAAGAGGAAATGAGAATCATGAATAAACAGGAAAAGCTGCTCAGCCTCCCAAGTAATCAGAGCAATGCACGTTAAGACCACTAAAGGCATCATTTTCCACTGCTAGACGGGCAAAAATCAAGCACTTTCTGTAGACCTCAACTCACTTACACCTGACTGTGCCCCTGTAAGGTTCACCACCCCACCTTACAAGCAGGGAGGTGAGGCAGGGGGCTATTGCAAGGTCACCCACGCTTGCCCAGGGTGCCGCCTGAGTCCAGGGTCCACACTCGGAACCCCAGGCTGCATGGCTCTGAAAAATGCTGAGGCACCATCTTAATGAAGGAGAACACGTCCACCTTGTCCCCAGATCCTGTGCCCAAAAGAAATGCCTACACATGCGTATGGGGAAACAATGTTCCCTATAGCAACTGTGAGAAAAGCTCAAATCTGGAAACCACCTAGATGTCCAGCAACAGAAGAATAGACAAATAAAGACAAGTGGCCTCATCAGAGAACGTCATTCATCTGTGAGAAGAGATGAACAAAAGCTGCCCAGACCAACACGGCCTCGTTCTGTAAACAATTATCAAAAAGACCGAAAAGCACCAGTTGGCTGATTATACCCTGGCTGGCACCATCCGCAACAGCGAGCAAACTGTATGATGAATTCTTTAGGGACAGAAACATATGTGATGAAACTACCTTTTACAAAGGCACAGGAATGGGGCGCCCGAGCGGCTCAGTCATTTAAGAATCCGACTCTTGGTCTCAGCTTGGGTCTTGATCTCAGGGTTGTGAAGTTTAAGCCTTACGTTGGGTTCCACGCTGGGCATGGGGTCTACTTAAAAAAAAGCGGGGGGGGAGGCCTGGGTGGCTCACTTGGTTAAGCGACTGTCTTCGGCTCAGGTCATGATCCTGGAGTCCCTGGATCGAGTCCCACATCGGGCTCCCCGCTGGGCAGGGAGTCTGCTTCTCCCTCTGACCCTCCTCCCTCTCGTGCTCTCCATCCCAAATTCTCTCTCTCTCAAATAAATAAATAAAATCTTTAAAAAAAATTAAAATTAAAAAAAAGGGGGGGGGCGTCCCCGGGGCTCACGCGCTCTGGGCCGGCAAGGGTTGCAGTGTGCCTGTGCCTGGGTGGAATCGGGGGCACCGGAGCGACCCGGCCTTTCCTTTAGTTTTTCCCTTTCTCGGCCCCGCGGAGGCTTTCCGGAGGGGGCTTGCGCGGGGCACTTGGGGCTGAAGTGGCCGAGCTGTCGGGAGGGGCCTGAGTGGGCGCTTCGAGGACCCAAGATTGTCTAAAGCCACAGGGAAAATGGTGGAAAATTCACCGTCGCCATTGCCAGAAAGAGCAATTTATGGCTTTGTTCTTTTCTTAAGCTCCCAATTTGGCTTCATCCTGTATCTTGTGTGGGCATTTATTCCTGAATCTTGGCGAAACTCCTTAGGATTAACCTATTGGCCTGAAAAATACTGGGCAGTTGCATTGCCCGTCTACTTCCTCATTACTATAGTAATTGGTTAGCACTCTTATTTGGAATAAACCTGATGAGTACCTCTGCACTCAACTCCATTCATACAATCACAGATAACTATGCTAAAAATCAACAGCAGAAGAAATACCAAGAAGAGGCCATCCCAGCATTAAGAGATATTCCTATTAGTGAAGTAAACCAAATGTTCTTCCTGGCAACTAAATAACTTTATGCCAAAAACTAAATTGTATGTAGACTAACACCGAGCATTTACTATAATTTTTTATATAATAATTTTGACCATAATTATTTTGACTCTCTCGTACCCAATATTGAAATGTAAACAAAGTAAGTTGATTCTTTTAGATTAAGTTATATTAATATTATAAAAGTTCTTGAGTATTAGTTAGTAATGAACAGAATAAAATACTGCATTACCATATAGCAGACTTGTTAAAAAAATAAATATCAGTAAGAACAAGAAGTCCCTCCAAAAAAAAAAAAAAGGCAAAAGAATGATAAACACAAGATTTGAGAGACTGGTTGGGGCTGTGAGTAGGAGTGGAAGGTGGTGGAATTGGAAAGGAGCACCAGAGACATGCAAGAACATTGGGAATGTTCTAGTTCTCATTTAAGAAGTGAGTTTGTTACATTATTATTTTGCTTTGTAATTTACATACACATGTTCTATACATATATATACTATATATTAAACATTATATAATCTTAAAAATTGAAAAGCAGGGAGAATTGGTGAAGATAAAGCTCAAGGATTTGATCTTTATCCAAAGACCACCAGAATCTGGTATCAGGCAGAGAAGTGATGTGATCCAAATTATATTTTTAAAGATCATCCAAAGAATAGAGAAACTCAAAAGAAAAATGGGAAACTAAGAAAAATATTTCCAACTATTATCACACACAAAGCCTAATGTCTCTAATTTATAAAGAGCTCCTACAAATCAATAAAAGGGTCAACAACTCAGTAGAAAACTGGGCAAAAGAACAGACCTTTACTGGAAGGCAGATAGAAATGACTTGTCCACAGAGGAAAAGATGCTCAACCTCGCTTATATTTTCACTCATCAGGTTACCCAAGACAAAAAAAAAAAAAAAAAAAAGTCTGAGGAAACACACTGGAGAGAATGTGGGGAAATAGGCACTTCATTAATCTTTTCCTAAATGGCAATTTACAACATTATCGAAATTACAAATGCAGTTTCTCGCACAGGGCTGCATGTGCAGGGCTATTCCCATACGACACTGTTGTAACACAACATGGTTTTGAACAATAACATTTAATAGTGAAAGACTTAGATGTCCAGAAGTAGGGGACTGGTTAAATAATCATGGAACTTCCATAAAATGAAATACTATGTGGGTATTACAAAACAAAAAAACAAACCAACCAACCAACCCACACTGTATGTAGCATCAAGGAACAACCTCCAAATTCATGTTTTTAAGGGAAAAAGACAAGGTGGAGAGCCATAAACACTACCGTTTTATGGGGAAAAAGGAAAGTGGTCTCCCAGTTTTCCTCTTGGAAGGAGAGCTAATCAGGGTGGGTGATTTTTACTCTATGTATAGCCTCTTGTACTTTATGAATGTTGTGCCATTTACCCATTTCCTTCACCAAATTAAATTAGAATGGGTAAATATTAAATCATTATGGCTGCCGGGGAGAGGGCAGATGGGGGGTACAGAAGCGCCCTGAGAAGAACTGCAGCTGCAGGCAGCCATCAGAGGCAGTGAGACCAGATATCCTCTTGCCCCAAAGCCCCAGATGTGCAGGGCAGCAAGCTGCCAGAGAGACTGCTCAGGCCCAAGGGGTACCCCCCCTTCACCTATTATGTGCTGGTGGAACGAGCCACTTAACCCCACTTCCACGAGGGAGTGATCCGCGTGGTGACCCCATGCCCCAAACGCCGCACATACCTGGCTCCAGGCCCAGCTCGAGAGTATCCTCCTGGACCACCTGCACCAGCATGACCAGGAGCAGGAAGAGGAAGGCAAAGGTGAGGCAGACAGAGCGTTCGCCCCCCTCCTCTGCACTGAAGTACAGCCGGGTCACCACCAGGAACATCTTGCTGGGGGCAGGGCTAAGGAAGCCCTGAGCAGCTGCTGTGCCCCACTCCCAGCCAGGGACTCCCCCAGCTCCAGAACCCAAACACCGTCGTTGGGGTTTGGAGTCTCGGGGAGCAGGGCGGTGACCAAGGAGAAGAGTGAGCCGCCGAACAAGCCCAGGACACAAGGTCCAGCCCTGCTCACGCCTGTGTCAGCAGGCTTGCGGTGTGTGGGTGGCAGGCGTGCCTGGGCCTCCAGCTCGGCCTCATAACACTACCTGTGGCCATTTCTTCCTTTCTTTTCTTTAATTCTTTCTTTCTTTCTTTCTTTTTCCTTCTTTCTTTCTTTCTTTCTTTCTTTCTTTCTTTCTTTCTTTCTT
>NW_027397077.1:2339859-2474223 GCF_003265705.2 Callorhinus ursinus
TTTCTTTCTTTCTTTCTTTCTTTCTTCCTTTCTTTTTCTTTCTTTCTCTTTCTTTAATTCTCCTTCCTTCCTTCCTTCCTTCCTTCCTTCCTTCCTTCCTTCCATTTATTTATTTTAGAGACAGCAAGTGTGGGGAGGAGTAGAGGAGGAGGGAGGGGAAGGGGGAAAGAATCTCAGGCAGACTCCATGCCAAGCTCAGAGCCCAAGTCAGGGGGTTCCGTTCCACGACACTGAGACCATGACCGCAGCTGAAACCAAGAATTGGACACTCAACCAAATGAGCCACCCAGGCACCCCTACCTGTGGCCATTTCTCCTTGAAAGAGCCAGCAAGTCTGTCTCTTCAGGAGGTCTGGCCTCCCTGACCCACCTAGCCTGGCTGCATTCACAGCAGGTGAATTTCCCACTCCCCTAAGAAGCTATCAGAGATACAAGGGCTGTATCTCGAATATGTCCTGAAAGAGACCCATGGGGCTTTCCAGAACCAGTGTGGGCTTCAAGATGGACTTTTCTTCACAAGCCCATCCCACAAGGGCATTTTCTCAGACTTGGGTCCTCAATGTCAGAGGTTTGCCTCTGTTCCCTGGACAGCTTCATAAAAAAATGTAGCAGAGGGGCACCTAGGTGGCTCAGTCAGTTAAGCATCTGCCTTGGGCTCAAGTCATGATCCCAGGGTCCTGGGATCGAGCCCCACATCGGGCTCCCTGCTCCGCGAGAAGCCTGCCTTCCCTTTCCCTCTGCTTGCCACTCCCCCTGCTTGTTCTCTCTCTCTCTCTGTCAAATAAATAAATAAACAAGTAAATAAATAAAATCTTTTTTTAAATATTAAAAATAATTTTAAAAAATGAACAGAAAGGGACGCCTGGGTGGCTCAGTTGGTTAAGCGACTGCCTTCGGCTCAGGTCATGATCCTGGAGTCCCAGGATCAAGTCCGGCATCGGGCTCCCTGCTCGGCGGGGAGTCTGCTTCTCCCTCTGACCCTCCCCCCCCTCATGTACTCTCTCTCTCTCTCTCTCTCTCATTCTCATTCTCTCAAATAAATAAATAAATAAATCTTAAAAAAAAAAAAAGAACAAAAAAACATAGCAGAGGGGGCATCTCTTTTCCTGCCCCTGCATCTGGGCCGGTGACTTGCTTTGACCACAAGAATGGACAGGGATGGGGGTGGGCCAACTTCCTGCAAAGCCTTAGGAGGCCCACAGCACCCCTTCTTCCTTGCTGGTATTTCTGCTACCAGGAGGAAGCTTGGCTTGGCCTGCTGGAAGGCGGGACCTCTTAGAGTAGAGATAAGGCGGCTGGGCTCAGCCCAGCCCGGGAGGAGAGCAAATAAAATCGTGACCATTTTACACCACCCAGTTTTGGGGAGTTTTGTAGGACAGCAGATAGCTGATATGCCAATTTGGGGATGGGGGTAAAGGAAAGCTCGAGTCCCACTCCCACATGCCTCCCTCCTCCCTGACCCACTGGGCAGCCTGAGGAAGGATACACGGAGAAGGCGACAGTGAGCAGACACCAGAACACCGCGATGTTGGTCTCCTTGACCGGGCCCAGCACATAGTAGTAGGCCTCTGTGAAGACATACACGCCACCCGAGTACACGGCAAAGTCCACGAACCACTGGTACTCCAGGAAGAAGCGCAGGACTGCGGGGAGCACGCAGCTCAGTCCACAGCCCAGCGCAGGACACCCCCCTCACCAATGCCACCAGGGTGTGGGCTGAGGCTGGGACGTTGGGGACCCAGCTGGGCTGTTACCGAGGGCATCAACCGCTGTGAGGGGGCAGGTCTCCAGCTGGAAAGGGGCATCTCGGGGCACAGACAAGGGCTTTTCTTCACTATAACCATTGGCCCACCTGTTGCGGGGGGGGGGGGGGGGGCGGTCAGGGGAGGAGGAGGAGTGCATCCTCTGTTCTCTCCTCCCCAGCCAGACATGGCGGCCCACCCCACACCAGCCTGGAAGGTTCCACCGTGCCACCCTCAGAGCACAGGAGGAGCTGGTTTGGGAGTTAACCTTCTCCCCAGCCTGGGTCTCCGCACACCAGGCTGCAGATGCCGCAGCTCACCAGGGATGGCCCAGAGCAAACTTCCAATAAGCAATAAGCGTTAGCTGTCAGCCCAAGGCAACCAATGAATGACAGTGACATCTCAACCTGGGGTATCCACCACTCTCCTAGGTGCCCAGAACTGCGTGCGCCTGGAAAGGGAGCCGCTCCCCTAAGGCTGGGGGCTCACTCACCGCTCCTTCCTGCCTCTGGGCCTCGGCTTTCCCTCCAGGGCCCGAAGCTCTTCCTCAGTAGGGTGCTTGTATCGGAAGAGACTGAGGGCAAAGACGGGAAGTCAAGAAAGCTCCCGGCGGCGTGGAGGGCTCAAGGCAGTGAATCCTCAAACCCAGGACTGGAGTCGGGGAGAGCTGGACCCGAAATGCATGGGGACAGGATGGGCAGGGACCATGCAAGGCCAGGGGAAGGCCTGGGGGGTGGGCTATGGGTTTGCTGGGGGGAGTGCAGTGAGAAACTATGGGCAGACGGCAGGGTGGCCCGGAGTCCCGGACACCCCTGAATCTGCGGGCTATCTCTTCAGGTGGAGCAGGCGTGTGCATTGTTCTGGAGGGAAAGTTCACAGTTTCCACCAGGTCTCAGAAAGGGTCCGAGATCCGAACAGGGACAAAAAGCACTGCAGGGAACAGATCTACAGCAAGAGGAGTGTGGAAGGGGGGTTAGATTCCTGGAAGCAGGAGTAAGGGAAAGCAGCTGCTCTTCCCAGTGTGGAAATGCGGTCTCATGGGTGTGTGTACCTCTGTCAAAACTGATCCAACTGTGTGCTTCAAATATTTGCAGTTTATTGTATGTCAGTTATATCTCAATAAAGTTGTTTTTTTAAAAAAAAACTACTCTTTGGAGGGCACGCGGAGGGGTTTGGAGGAAGCAAAGGGGAGGGGCCCGGTGGGGCTCCTCCCACCACCCGGGGTGGGGCTGCGGCTCACCTGCCGTTGCAGAGCAACCAGCGTGCGAAGGAGCAGTGCGGCGCTAGCCTATGCATGAGGGTGGCGGTGAGCAGGGTCACCACCAGCTGCACTCCCAGGACCGCCTGCGGGGAGGGGACATGAAGGGCAGTGCCTGCCAGAAGGTCACAAGCTCCGTGCCTCGGAACTCAGGCTATTTATAGAGAGGCTGGGGCCAGGTTGGGAAGGGAGGGCCTCGGGGGGGGCTCCAGCTGCATCTTGAGGGAGGGGCCTGGGGTGGGCTCAGCCTCAACCCTGGGAGCCCCTGCTCTGTGTGGATTCCCGCACTCCCTACCACCACCACCTAGCTGGGGTGTGGGGTGGTGGAGAGCACACGCTGGGGTTCACTTCTGGCCTTTGCTATGGATTTCAGGTATTCATCTTCCTGAGGCCTCGGTTTCCCCATCTGGAAATGGGGCGCTGCCTGTTTTGTTTCATGTGCTGTCAAGACCACCATCCGGACCTACAAGGAGCACAGCCAGTGAAAGAGGCTCCCCTCCCACGGTCCCACCCACACATCATCGTTCCCCCTGGCAGCTCAGTCTCCATCTTTCCCACCGGAAATTAGCCTCATGATCCCATCACCCTCTCCTCCTCCCTCCCTTGGTAATCAACCTCCTTGGAAAGCCTATTTCTGGCCACTAACCAGTTTCAGGACAAAGACTTACACATATGAGTGGGATGACTTTTTTAAATTAGGAATTTCTCAGTAAGTTCTACATAACAAACTTTTTACCAATTCATAACACGTTTTCATATATTAATTTTAAAACGTTTTAGAAGAAATGCTTTTGTTAGTCTGAAGCTGGGTTTTCCTGCTTGAATGCAGTAAATACCAATTTGGTATCAGTAATTATGTAATTATATAAAATTATGTGCTCAGGAGCGCTGTCGACTAGTATTATGATATAATTAACAACTAAAGTGAAATAAAGATTACTTTAATATTAAAATTAATTATTAAAATTATCCTTTAATCAGGCAAGAATATGCTCACTTTAATTGGAAAAGCTCTAGTGTGATGGGTATCGGGCCAACACAGTAATTCAGAATGACTGCTGAGAAATCCATCATTAAGATAACTAACAGGATATTTTCTCTACACCTGTAACTTGTAAACCAGAAACATTTTCTCAGTAATGAGGTCGGTGCACCATCTTTCTGGTCTTTAATTTTTTTTTTTTTTTTTTGGAGAGAGAGCATGAGCGGGAGAGGGGCCGAGGGAGAAGCAGAGTCCCCGCCGAGCAGGGAGCCCAATGCGGGACTCGATCCCGGGACTCCAGGATCATGACCTGAGCCGAAGGCAGTCGCCTAACCAACTGAGCCACCCAGGCGCCCCCTTTTTTTTTTAATATATATATATTTTTTAATTTATTTCTATCTTTCTGGTCTTTAAATCTCACTAATCTCCTATTCTCACTGCCCACCCTCCCTAACCCCCAAGTGCAGACTGGCTATTGGTCACTAAAGACCGTGGGCACGGTCATGGTCAGGGAGCACCCTTCCAAGCCCAGTGAGGCGGGTCTCTCCCAGGGCCCAGGCCTCCTCCTAAGATCTTCTTCAGCCCCTTCCTGCGCCCCCGGAGCCTCCCATTGGCGCCTCTCCAGACATCAGATCCTGGGGCTCCCCTGCTGACTTTCCTTTTCCCTCCATGACCTCCACCCTGTGACTCAATCTCCTGCTAGGTTTTTAAGCACCGGCGGCCGGCCAGGCATGACCCCAGCACAGGGGCATCTCTAGCCTGGACCTCTATGCTTTGCACGCACATCATCTCAGGAGGGCCCAGTACCCGCCTGTCACTCCCGCGGACATAGCACTCGGCCCTTCCCAGTGAGTCATGAGGTCAGTCAACATCCAACTCCTTTTCGCAGCCTGCAACACTTGAAGGGCCCAGCTCAAGACTCCCTGACTCACTGCCCGGCTCTCTAGGTAGCCCTCCCTGCGTCAAACTACTGGGGTCTCAGAGGCCCTTCCAGATCCCTGGGCTCTCCACTGCAGACCCCTATCACCCTCTGACACCTCCCAGGGAGGGGACTGTTGTTCAAACTTCGGTCCCAGCACCTAGGAGAGGAAGGACAGAAGGAAGGAAGGAGAGAGGGAGGGAAGGAGAAAGAGGAAGGGGAGGAGAATGGAAGGAGGGAAGAAAAACAAGCATCCCAGGCGCCTGGGTGGCTCAGTTGGTTAAGCGACTGCCTTCAGCTCAGGTCATGATCCTGGAGTCCTGGGATCGAGTCCCACATCGGGCTCCCTTCTCGGTGGGGAGTCTGCTTCTCCCTCTGACCCTCTTCCCTCTCATGCTCTCTATCTCTCATTCTCTCTCTCTCTCAAATAAATAAATAAAATCTTAAAAAAAAAGAAAGAAAGACAAGCATCCCTCCACCTGAGGCTCTTGAGGTCGGTCCAGGGATGTTTTTCAAGCCCCATCCCCCAGCAGCCTCTGGTCTTGAGGTCCTGGCTCTGCAGATTTCCAAAGATATCTGGAGCCTCCCATCAGCCCACGTCCCTTTCCTGCTCAAAGTCTTTCCCTGGACCTACAATCCGAGAATAGGAGAATCCGGCTACCTGCTAACACCAATGAGACTTTCCTCCATCCTGTTCTAAAGAACCCTTCCTCTCATCTCCCATTGCTTCCTGCACCCAGGCCTGGAACCACGTCCACTTTTCATGTTCAGGTGCACTTCCAACGCCCCTCCTTGGGGAATCCTCCAGGCAGGGTCGGGTCGTCCTCCAGGGCCCCTCCCTCTGCCCAGTCCGAACATTTAGGGGTTGGGACTTCCCGCTCTCGCCCCGCAGTGGCCAGGCTAAGTTTGAAGAATAAACTCAATAGGTTTATTGAGCAGCGTGAGACCTGAAGGTTCCAACTGTGCGGTCTCCAATTCTGGGACCCTCGCCCGCCCCGAGGCCATCCACATCCCCTTGGCCTGGCTCCTCCTCTCAGGGCTCTCCCTGGCCCTTCCACACACCTCAATACACGCAGCGACCCCATGCTTCCACAGGACCCACGTCGCCAGCGTGGGCTCCAGAGGGACCCCCAACCTCCCCAGCGAGGATCCGTACGTTCCCAGTCCTCTCCGCGGGGCTGCGACCCCTCGGCAGGACCCCAGTCCCCTAGAGGGCCCCCAGAGATTTTCCAGAATTCCCGAACGCTCAGGGGCCTCCAGTCCCCTAGACAGAACCCCCAACCCCCACGTAGGTCCCACAGGGAGACTGAACCCAGAGAGGGACACACAGCCCTCAGCGCGACCCAGAGTCCCTCAGAGCTCTCGGTCCCCACAAAGGGATCCCAGTCCCCTCGGTGTCTCCCTGGACACCCTCAGCGGAACCTCCTGCCCTTCAGCCAAGGCCCCCCATGTGGCTGGCTGCCGGCTCACCATGTCGCCGGCGGGAGCGCGGTCGGCTGACCTGAGGCTCCGGGCATCTCGCAGGAGTACAACCAATCAGAGCACGATTCTGTTCTGACAAACAGCCCGTAAGGCCAATCGTCAGGCTTGCAGCTGGAGCAAACCACGAGGGACACGAGGTCGCTCGCGTTGCATGCCGGAAGTTGTAGTTCGAAGACGTTCGGCAAGCTCCGACGTCGGTTGAGTCAGGACTCTCTGGTACCCTGTGTAGCTGTCCTCTCTGAGATACAGTCTCCTAGCATCCGCACCTATTGCGCAGGTCTGAGGCAGATACATTCATTTATCCACGCACTGCCTCCCGCTGGAGAGTTCTGAGTGTGGAACTCCCCTGATGAAGAACATTTGGTGGCTCCCACTGACTAGACTCCCAAGTGCTCAGACTGAATTCTTACACCTCTACCTGACTTCAGTCAGCCGCCAGCACTATCGTACACACTGTAATACAGCTTGCCACTGGCCGTACTCGCTCATACCTCCAGGCCCCTGTAAATGCTATCTTTCATCTTGGAATACCTCCTTTCTCAATCTTTTTCGTTTAGCAAAGCCTTACTCATCTCTATCAGCCAGGACTCTGATTGAATACACACACACACACACACACACACACACACACACTAACTCAAATGGGCTCCAGCAAAAAAAAGGGGGAGGGGAATTTTGTGACAAAAAACTCTAAAAGCATAGTGAGCTTCAGGCATGTCTGGATCAAGGACAAAAAAAATGTCAGTCTCAAGAATCTGATGTTTTGTGTTTCCAGGCTTGGAGGAAAGGGCTTCTAGCATGGGTACCTAAGTTTTGCCATCTGCATTTTTATGGATAAAGTGTGTCTGCCTGAATGTGGACATATATGTGGGTATGATTATATGTCTCAGGTGGTTTCTTTAATTTTTTTTAAAAAAGATTTTATTTATTTTTTTTGAGAGACAGAGAGAGCAAGTGAGAGAGAGCCTGAGCTGGGGGGAGGGGCAGAGGGAGAGGAACAAGCAGACTCCCCGCTGAGCAGGGAGCCCAAAGTGGGGCTTGATCCCAGGACCCAGAGATCATGACCTGAGCCCAGACACTTAACTGACAGAGCCACCCAGGCGCCCCAGATGTCTGAGGGTTTTTATGGGGCCTGTGAGTGGGGCCTGTATAGTTGATTGCCTTGTCTCTGTGGGTGTTTTTGTCTTTGTTTATGAGCACATGTGGATGTCTGTTTGCAGGGGATTCACTGCGGCTTGGTCTTCTGGACTCAGAGTGTCCCCTGGAGAGAGGATGGGTGACAGTGGTGGTGAGGGTCCCTGGGATTTCCCTGGACCAACATGGGGGCCATGAGCCAATCTATGAATCCATGAGGGATCCAGGGAAGCTGGGATTTGGGGAGGGTGTCAGAGAAAGGGACCGAGAAAGAAAGGAGGGGCATTTGCTGCAGGTCCACTGCATACCAGGCTGGGGAGGTGGGGTGGTTGATTTCATGTGCTCCTTCCAGTATGCTGAGGTGGCGGGACAATCGTCTCCATTTCATTGATGAAGACACTGAGGATCTGGGAGGCCCAAATCTCTACGGCACACCTTGACCTCTACTCCTGCACCCAGGGCTTATGAATTTAGGTGTCACAGCGGCACCCATGCGGTGAACCACAGGAAATTCACACGTCCTCATCTCAGGAGGTCCTCATCTTCCCTTCCACAACTCCCCATCCTCCAGGTTATCCACAAGCTCTGGAGTTGGCCTTGACTCCTCTCTCACCCATACCTGATCTGTCAGCCCCTCCTGATGATGGTTCCACCTTCCAAGTGTAGCCAGTCTCACCCAACCCCACAACCTCCACCCAGTCAACTTCCGTCACATCTCCCCTGTAGTCCCCATCTCCCCGATCTCTGGCTTCCACCCCTACACCTCACCTCAGCCCCCACAGTCTATTTTTCCCCAGAGCAGCTTAAGGACACCTCTTAACACTTGGCCCAGACGATGTCCCTCCTCTGTTCTAAAATGGACACTCCTCACTCTCTAGTCTACGTTGGATGTGCATGTTGTCTGTTCCACATTGGACGTTCCTTGTTCTCCATTCTCCACTGGGCGAATCCACATTCTCTGTCCTGCATTGGGTACTCCATGGTCCCTGATCCTCAAGACACTCCCTATGTCTGTCTGCATTAACAGCCCAGCCTCTCTGATTACACTGAAGTCCACACTCTCTCTCCACATTGGCCATTCCACCATCTCTGTGTGTATGATGCTCTTGAAAAATGCATCTCTCAGGTTTCTGACTTCCATGACTGCATTTGTGCCACAATTCCCATGCTGCTTTCAACCAGTGACTGAGCTCCTGGGAGACTCAGGGTCCCTCTGATGGTGACAATAGCCCTGACTGACATCATCACGGTGTCCTTAGAAAGGCTGGTAGAGGACACTTTCACACAACCCTCCCTGCACCACCCCACACACACACCCCCACAGAGCCAGCAGGTGCAGAGCTGGAGTTTGGACCAAAGGTGTCTCCAGAAGCCAGTAGCCTGCTCACTGACCTTTCATGACCCAGGACACCCCAAGCTCTATATGTGCAGGCAACATGTGACACAGACCTTTCTGAGTCCCCAGGCTCAGACCCTGAAAACATGGGGTGAAGCCCCTGGAAGCCAAGAGGGATTTTATTTTTTAATTACTATTTCTATTTTATTTTTTACTTTTGAGCGGGGAGTGCAGAATCCAAAGCACACTATTGGGCGCCACCTAATGGATGATGGCGAAAGTGCAGTCTCCCAGGATGGGCATGCAGAACCACACCCACCCGCCCGTGCTCCCACCTCCCAATCTTTGAAAGCAGCCTACATTTTTAAGAACCCGACACGGGGCGCTTAACCTGTGGGCACTAACTTCAGGAACTGGCCTGGCTTCTTGTCCCCCATGAGGGTGAGATCCAGAGGCTAAGAAGGGACCCTCTCCAGCCTTGCCTCCATTTCATCCAACCAAGGCTTGGGACTGGAAGTATTTCTAGGGGGGCTCAGGGCAGGGGACATGGTGGGTGACAGGGCAGACGGAGTAGAGGGGTGGGGGCAGCTGAGGAGCTCGGAAAGGTCAGGGATCAGATCTGAGAGTTATAAACATCCCACGAGACCACCTCGGGGAGTGACTGGACAGGGGAAGCAGATGGAGCTCCCTTTGGCTCCTGGACACCCAAGTCTGCCCTCAGGATGCCGGCCAGAGTGGGGGGAGTTTGTGCCCCCCCCAAGTGGGTAGATAAACGCCCGGCTCCCTCCTGCCTCTGGTGGATCGAAATTGCTGGGTCAAGGGATCAAGGAATATGTCCATTAAAAGATGAATGGTGTAGTGACCGCCCCATTGAAAAGTGTTCAAGATTCCCAACTGCTTCTTGCTGCAAGTGATTGCAACCCAGCCTGGAAACTTTCCCTTGAGCACACGACTTGATATCCTCAGGAGGTGGTAGCCCAGCCTCTCACCCCTGGAGTGGAACCACTTTAGGTGCGTGCTCTAAGCACTCCCCCAGGGTCCCCAGGGGCGGAGGAGGTGGGCAGCGCTGCCCACGAAGTCACCTGCTCGCTGCTGCCCCCTGCAGGGCTCTTCCCCGCCACGTCCCTACCCCTCAACTGCCTTCCTCCGGGATATACCCACCTTCGAATCCTAGTCTCAGGATAGGATTCTGAAGGGAGTACCCCAAACCGAGACAAGGCAAGACTGAGACCTCTTGGGAAGAGATGGGAGGACCCGGACGTGGTGGTGGTTCTGAGTAGCGACAGATAGTTTCGTCCATGGACACCACGCGTGTTTTATTGGTGGATACACACACAGGAAAGGGAGAAAGGATCCCCCACCCCCGACCGTGGATCTGAACTCCAGGCCCTCACTTTGGAGGGACGTTAACTGCTGGCTTTTTTCTAACGACGTGGGGAGGGAGACTGGGACCCCACGTGCCCTCGCCCCGCGTGGGAGGAAGGACCCGTGCCACCCCTGGGTCCACTACCGAGCCCAGCCGTCGGCAGTGGGCAGACGGCGCAGGGGGGGTCCGGGCCGTAGGGGCTCTGCCAGGGGCCGGGACAGGAGCAAGGGATAGGGGAAAGTCTTGGGAAAGTCGCCGGGGCCCCCAGGGGCCGGCGAGAGGCGCTCGGACTTGATGCTGACTGGGGGGGTTGGTGGGGAGGCGCCACGGGCGGGGGGACCCTCCTCACTCAGGCTTCGGCTCCCACTGCAGGGAGAGACAGAGAGAGAGAAGGAGGGCTGTGAGCTCAGCGAGGAAGGGAGGAAAGCCAGGGAGGTGATATGGCTTGGGCAAAGGCTCGGCAGGAGGACCTTGGGAAAGGAGGGGGTGGCGGTCCCTCTTGGGGTTTCCAAAATAGCCACCCATCCCACCAAGAACAGACGGGAGGGGCTGAGTGTAGAACCAGGAGTGGCCACCAGAGGTCAGCAGTGGCTAGGGGCTTCGGAAGACTTGGAGGGACCCCCCCCACAACCACCCGAAATACGGAGCGGAGAGAGGAGGGGCAATTGGGGCACTTACCTCGGCTGGGGAGGGGCGGCTGGGGGCCCATCACCCCTGGAATGCTGCCAGGGGGCCAGGGTGGGGGGCTGCAGCAGGCCAGGGGGCGGAGGGGGGTCTCCCAGGCCATATTCTGGGGCGAAGGAGGAATAAACTGAGGCCCTGACCTCAGGGAGCCCCTTGCCCAAGCTTGACCTATCCCACCAGCCAGTTTTCAGTTCTGGTGGGTGGGGAAATGCTGACCACCACCCCCCACCCCTCACCCCCAGCAGGCAGGTGTATGGATGTCTCCCATGGCAGGGAACATGGGGGGTGCATACCTGGGGGGCCTGCAGGGAGGAAGGGGAAACTCCCGAGTGGGGGTCCCGGAGCTGTGGCAGAGCATGGACTCTGTAGGCTACCATAGAGGCCTCTCTGTGGGGAGACAGGGTACAGGGGAAACTGAGGCCCACACACAGGCCATCCTGCCCTCCCCCAACAGCCCTGCTACACCTTCCCCTCACTCACTGAGGTGTTCAGTCCCCCTCGGGCCCCCGCCAGGCTACCAGGCAGGTCCGGCCTCCGCCCATCTGCTGTCAGGTACAGGGGTGGTGGTGTCTTGCTGGCAAGGTGGCTCGGTGAGAAGAGAGGGTGTGCCAGGCCTGAGGAGCAGGAAACCCCCAGAGAGAGGGCATGTGGCCATGTAATCTAACGAAGTCTGAGGTCCAGAGGTAATACACAGACAAGCAGTGCCTAAGCCAAGATCCCCCTACAACCCCCCTCGGATTTCCACCCCCTTTTGCCCCAGGGCCTGTGGCCCATGCTCACCTGGGGGCCCAGCTTTGGGGGCTGCTGGCCGGAAAGGAGATGGGCGGCTCTGGGCGGGGAGGGCCTCCCCAAGCCCACTGGGGTCGCAGCCTGGTGGGGGCAGGGCCCCATATACCATGTCTGGGCTGGGCATAGTAGGAGCTGCTGGCTGAGGGCAGAGAGGATGGGATTGGTTGGAGGAACATGGAGACAAGGACATCAAATCCAAGACAGAAAATCAGAGGCCAGCCTCCACCTCTGGAAGCCCTTGCTACTCCTCCCTCTGGCCTAACCCCACATGATGGAAGGAGCCTGTGTCTGGTGCTGTCACTCACTGACAGGCCCAGAGCTGAGGCTTCTTGCTCAGCATGGGGTTGGCACCGAGGGGGCTTCCCAGGGTGTTTGATGAATCAAAGAAATAAAGGAGGAAGGAAATGGCTGTCCATTGAACTCTTATGCATCCTTCAAAACCCCAACTATAAGGCCCACTCCTCCAGGAAACCTTCCCTTTCCACCTAGGCAGAGACCTGGTCCCTAACTCTAGACTTCTTGGCCTTGGGTCCTTGTCTGGGTCTCAGCCTTGACCACTTGGGCCTAGGAGGTGAGGGAGGGCCCCTTCGTGGTGGTGCAGGAAGTCACTTACATAGAGCCGGGGCCGGGGCAAGGCTGGGTCACCCCCGTCACCTGCCAACCTTCGCAGCTTCTCTCCTGGCCCATCAGGCCCTTCATCTGGCTCCAGCTCTGGTCCATCAAGGCCCACACCCCTCCGCTTCAGTGTCTGTGGGGAGGGGAGACAACAGGGTGACCCTCCCCCGATCCTAGCCAGGGAACCTGGTTCTATGGGAGAGGGAAGATACCTCCCCCACCCAGCTCTGTGGGTGGATCGGAGTGCAGGCGCAGCCTGTTCCAGCCAAATCCCATTGACCAAAAACCCTAGTGAGTTATCATCTAGCAAATTCCAAATGTGTGTGAGAGAGGGACTGTCCTGCCCTGGGACCAGAGAGGCCCAGGTCACACAGTGGGGGCCAAGATCCACTGGCCCTGCTGGCACTGTCCTAACACTCCTGAATACAGCCCTGGTACCTCCGTTCCGCACTGGAGTGCAGCCTCCGTGCCTGGCGTGCGACAGGTATTTCATAAATGTTGGAGGACAACCTTCTAGGCTTTCCTGAGCTGCTTCCCCCAGGACCTGCACACTCCTGGAGCCCTGCCTCTCCTTTGACAGCTTCTCCCCAACCCTCCTGAAACATTAGGGGTCGCCACGTGCAGCCCTAGGCCTACTGGTCTCTCCATCTCCATCTCTGGGGCTTCAGCTTCCCATCTTGGGAAAAGATTCCCATGTCCAAAGGGAAGTGATCTCGCCCAGTCTGGGTTGCGGGTGTGGGGACGAATCAGCTAGTGCCGGGCTGCTTCTGTCCCTTTCTCCTGGGGACACAGCAGCTCAGACAAAAACACTCTGGGCTCTCAGTGAGGTCTGCTTGCTCTCTGCCCTCACCAAACAGGGGACAGGATTCAATGAGGTGTGTGCGGGGCACACAGTGGATGTTTTTATCTCTACTGTGGGGGCACCTGCCCCTCAGAGGGACCCCACATTGCCTCAAACCTGTTTTTACCAGCAGTAAAGCCAGCTTGCAACACTCGTCTTTTGTGCCAAGAGTCCCTAGGCTCAGAGCAGGCGCAGGGAGCTGGACCTCAGGGCGCTGGGAGGAGGGCCCCAGGGGTACCTCGAGGATGTCGGTGTTGGTGCGGCTCTCGTGGGGCTCACTGTACTCTGTGTACTTCAGGAGCACGCGGTCCATGTCCGTGCTGGCATACTGGAAGAGGCGATTGGCGCTGTTGAAGATGATGAGGGCGATCTCACAATCGCAGAGCACGCTCAGCTCATAGGCCTTCTTCATCAGCCCGAACTTCCGCTTAGTGAATGTCACCTGGAGCCAGGACCCACAGGTGGGGTGGGAGAAGACATGGATTGGGGGTGGTAAGGAGGAGATGGAGGGGCCTAACTGTTCCCTGAGCATGCCTCAAGATTCTGTGCCTTATGCATGCTGTCCTTTCTGGCTGCTCCCCTAATTCTCACTTCTCAACCCGGCCAACTCCTATTGGTGCTTCAAAACCTTGTCCAAATGTCCTCTCCTTTGGGAAGTTTCCTGGGTCTCCAGGACAGGGCCCACATTCCCTCTCTGAGCTTCCTCGGTTCTGTGCCTCCCTCTGGACCAGCCCTCTGAGTTGGGTGGGTTTGGGTCAAACTTCATCTCTCCCGTGACTGGGGCTCCAGTCATCAGGGAGAATAAATGAATAAATCATCATGAAAATGAGCAAATGCTACCTGTCAAACTCCGGACACCGCATCAAGGCTCCCCATGCCCTTGCAGCTCCCCCAAATGGACAGGCCTTTGCCCAGGCTGGGTCTGCTGCCAAGAACGCCTTTCCCCCAGCCACTGTTCCCCCTCCCCCGCCCCCGTGAACTCACCTGCCGATTCCTTTGGTCCAGAATGCGGGAGATCTGGATTTTTTTCCTCCCCATTGTGCCAGGCTGAGTAGAGCGACCTTGGCCTTGCAGGAAAGGAAAAGAGGGCAGAGTGGGTGGATGGAAAGTGAGACCGGGACCCAGCCTCCCTTCTGTCTTCCGCCTGCCCCTGTCAAGCTCTGAGGGAGAGATGATGGGGGGAAATCAAGGCAGGCTGGGTCACCCCCACAATCCCCATTCTCAACTGGCCCCAGAGGCAGTAGATGCTCAGTGAACACTTTTGGACCAACTCCACATGAAAAGAAGGCTAACCGAGGGCAAAGGATCGGGGTACAGATGCCCCACCCCTGCCTCTAAAACAAAACAAGCTGGTAATTGTGGGACCTCGGGGGAGCCTGACCTTCCTAAGCCCCTGTGCATGTGCAGTGGGGATAACAGTGTCACGCACAGCCCAGTGTTGTTGGGAGATAAAATGAGCTAACCCCCGGGAAGCATTCAGATCCGCCCAGCACACAGCCGGTGCTACATATGCACTGCTGTTATGAATACTAGCAACAGCCTAAAAGCCCTTGATGGGCCAGGTTGGATGGACATCTGATGCCGATACCTGGCAGCGCTCAGGAAACATTGCTCCCTGAATCACTGATCTTGAGCCACGGGAAAAAAAAAAATTTAAAAGCCTGGTACGCACATCGGACACCTTTAAGCCATTCGATTCAAAACAGCTCCCCAACAAGCAAGATCCAGGGCTGTGATTATAAGAAAACATATATTTAAAAATTGCATTTAGAGTAGAAAAGACTAGAAGGAAATGAGCAAGATAGGAGTCAATGCTGGGTGGAAATTTATGGGTGAATTTTTCCTCCTTTGTAAAAAATTTAGATGCAATTCGCACCACCTAAAAATCACCATTTTAAAGTGTGCGATTCAGTGGCACTTAGTGCATTCACATTGTTCTACAACCATTACCTCCAGCTAGCTCCAGAAAGTTTTCATCCCCCAAAAAGGAGACCCCGTGTGTATTAGCAGTCACTCCCCATCCTGCCTCCCCAGACCCTGGCAACCACAGATCTGCTGTCGCTATGGACATGTGCATTCTAGAGGTTTCATGTAAATGGAAACGTACAACGTGTGACCTGTGGTGTCTTTTTTTTCCTTCCCTTTTTGATTATCTGAATTTTCTAACTTTCCCCTCTCAGTGATTATAGATTATATCCATTTAAAAAGAATTGGGGCGCCTGGGTGGCTCAGTTGGTTAAGTGTATGCCTTTGGCTCAGGTCATGATCCTGGGGTCCTGGGATCGAGCCCCGCATCGGGCTCCCTGCTCAGCGGGGAGCCTGCTTCTCCCTCTGACCCTCCCCCCACTCGTGCTCTATCTCTGTCAAATAAACAAACAAAAAAAATCTTAAAAAAAAATAACAGGGGAGACCTGGGGGCTCAGTCAGTTCAGCATTTGACTTTTGATTTCAGCTTGGGTTCTGATCTCAGGGTCCTGGGATTGAGCCCTGCAGGGGGTTCCAGGCTCAGCGGGGAGCCTGCTTGAGGATTTTTCTCTCCTTCCCCCTCTGTCCCTCCCCTCCCTCTCTCAAATGGACAAACGAATCTTTAGAAAATAAAAAGAATAACAGGTGGGAGTAGGTCAGGACACCCTGAAAAGGCCTCAAGCTTAGAGCTCACCCTGGGGTTTGGGCCTGAGATCTGCTTGAGAGAAACCCTGGACCCTTCTCATGAGGACCTTGGATCTCCCTGGAGGCGTGCTCAAGGGTGAAAATGGACAGCTGGTGGAGGACAACATGTCCCCAAGATGTGCAGCACGTTGGGTCCAGGCCTTCCCCAGCTTTCCCCTTGCAGGGCTCCTCGGAATGAAGGAGTCAAGTTGCCCACCGCGTAGCATTCATCCCACTGTGCAGACAGCCACCCCGAGGCATCCAAGACCCCTTCCACCAAGTCTATGACCACATGACCTCCTGGCCCCTCTCATGTCACAGGTGACTGAGGCTTCAGGTGAGTGGCCTGCCCAAGGTCAGGTGGGCCTGCGGTCAGGTCCCAGACAGCCTCTGACCCACTGGGCAATCCTCAGCAAGGGAGGCCTCTCCCTAGGCCTCAGTGTGCTGTTCTGTGGAGAGGCTGGCTATGAAATGCAGAGCACCTGACCCAAGGCCTGGGAATGAGCTCTTGGGAAGTGTAGGAAAATGTGGGTCCATCTCCAGGAGCAACCATACCTGCTTCCCAGACTCCAGCTCCAGGGGTTTGGGTGGGACCCCCCCACACACACACACTGTTCCAGAGTCCCACGGCCCAGGAGCGTTAGACACTGTCGTATTTGGCTTGTTGTGTGACCCCAGGTGTGCCTTCAACTTTCTCTGGTCTGGGTCTCTGAACGGTCATAACTATGCAGAGCCAGGACCCACGGGAGCCCCAGCCCTGGCCCCCCAGCTCCAGCTTGACTTGCTAAATTTAACTTTCCGGGCTAATTTTAATCCCTGGCCGGAATCGGGTGCGTTCCCACGGCTGGGACGTGTTGCCCCCGCCCTGACAGGTCCCTTGGGACAGAAGGGGGGCACTGGTCCGGAGGTCCTGGTGCCAAGGTGACTCCGGAAATGCCCCCGTGCCTGGGGTCCCATGGGAACATGGGACTCAGACATGAATCTCCAGGCCTGGAAGATCTGAATCTGGACCCTTCTCAATCTGTCCCCAGTTTAGACAAGGACATCTTGGCCAGGGCAAGGCTCATATAATGAGGGAGACCCATGAGCCAGAAGGTGGGGGCGTTTCTCTCTAAACTGAGACCCAAGAGCCGAGACAGGAAGTGAGTTCCAGGTAGAAGGAGGAGCAGATCCAAAGGCCCTGAAGAAGGACGAGACACAGTAGTGAGGCTGGAGGGAGGAGTCCAGGGGTAGAGGCCACAGAGACAAGGTCACTCCGGGTCCTCTGATCTGTGGGGAGGACTGTGGGTTTTGGTCTAAGAACGACAGAGAGCCATGAGAGGGTTTTGAGCAAAAAGGAATGGGGTTTGATTTATCATTTACAAACTTAGCCGCAGCTGCCATGGGGAGCAGGACTGTTGGGGGCCAGGCGAGAGATGGCAGGAGGCTTGAGGGGAGACCAGGGCTGTGTTCATCTGGGCAGAGACTAGGGGTGAGGCCCCCTCTGTTCTAGGCCTACATCATGCACTTGAAATCACTGTACCCCAGGGGTCTTTGGTTCCTCCCAAAGACACCAGATCCTCTGCCATCTCTGGGTCCAGGCCTGACAGATGCAGATGGGCTCATGCAGGGGTTTGACTCTTCTGACCCTCAATGACCATGGAACCCCCAATCCTCACCCAAGAACCAAAGTCATCCCAATTCTGGCCCTTGAGTGATCTACCCAACATACAGCTCTGATCATACCTCCTTCTTGCTCACACACTCTTCATGGCTCCCCTCTGCCCTCAGGAGAAATTTCTAGTCCCCAGCCTGGCATTTGAGGCCCTGCCCCAATCAGCCCCTGTCCATCTTAATCTACCTTCAACAAAATGACTCTGCCTGGAAAGCCCTTTTTTTTCACTTGGCCAACTCCTATTCACACTTCAAAACCCAGCTCAAAAAATTAATTCCTCTAGGAGGCCCTCCCTGCCCTCACTCTGGACTCCTACAGCTCCCGAACTTCCCCTCCAGTTTTGACCCCATGGGGCCAGGCGTGTGTATATCCAGCTCTGTCTCCCTCAGACTGGAAGCCCCTCAGGACCAGATTTAGTGAATGGAGCAGGTCAAGAGAGACTCTGAACTCCCCCCAGCTTCCCTCAACAACTTCCTCTCAGACTCCCCCAGCTGACTCCCTACCCAGAAATACATGCGCATGCAAATCCAGTCACTCAGCGTTGACCTGCTTCAAGCCCAGGTGTGAAGGGCCAGCCAGGGAACGCGGAGGCGGAGGGCCCGGACTGTGCATATATATTTGTACTCACATGCAAATCCCCACTGAGCCGCAGACGGGCCCAGTGGCCTGTTCTCCAGATGTTGGCGTGATCGGAACTGCTGGGGGGAGGCGGCAGCACATGCTGGATGTGCCAGGCACGAGGGGGGAGGCCTCTTCTGTGCACACATCCCCCCTCTACCCCCACGCTATCCAGCCAGAAAGCAGAGAGTTTGTGGCATCTGTCCAGCAGAGAAGCAAAGAGATGGACCCATTGACCCGAGAATGGAGCAGGAAGAAGGGCCAGGAGAAATCCAAGAGGGCATCTCAGAGGAGGAAGCATGTAGTTGGGCCTTGATGGACAGGTTGGATGGGGGGGTCTGAGCAGATGGGAAGGGGGTGGGCATTTGAAGCTGAGAGTCCATTACCTCCCTACCCTTTTCTTCATGTCCTCATACTTAGCATATATTA
The DNA here is from genome assembly GCF_003265705.2 of Callorhinus ursinus. Classification (NCBI taxonomy): domain Eukaryota; kingdom Metazoa; phylum Chordata; class Mammalia; order Carnivora; family Otariidae; genus Callorhinus; species Callorhinus ursinus. Next base: position 2,358,357 of record NW_027397077.1, read on the forward strand.
AATATCCACCATGTGCCAACCCCTTTAATAAGCTGATCACAAAAGAAGTAGAAAGTTTAAGTAGACCAATGACCATAGAAGATTAGAAAAGTGACTCAAGACCTACCATTAAAAGGACAGCAGGCCCACATGGTTTTATGGCTCTCATCAAACCTCAAAGGAGAGGGAAATGCAATGTTATTGAAACTAACCCAGACCTTTGCAAGCAAGGAGAATTGCCCAAGTCATTTTTACAAAAACTCCTATATGTCAGAACCCGACTAAGTCCAGAGAGAGAGATGTATTGACCACAAAAGGGTCAATGTGAACCAGAGATTTCAGGGAAGCTCTCCTGAAGAGGTGAGATTGGAGCTGAGACCTGAAGCACATAAAAGAGACAGCCAAGCAAGGGAGGTGCCAATCATGGAAGATTTTGTGGGGGTGAGGGGTATTCCCGGCAGGGGGATCTCCAAGAGCAAAGATCTGGAGCGATCAGAAGTTTGGTATTTTATTTTTATTTTTTTAAGGTTTTATTAATTTATTTGTCAGAGAGAGAGAGAGAGAGCACAAGCAGGGGGAGCGGCAGGCAGAGGGAGAAGCAGGCTTCCTGCGGAGCAGGGAGCCCAATGCAGGACTCAATTCCAGGATCCTGGGATCATGACCTGAGCCGAAGGCAGAAGCTTAACTGACTGAGCCACCCAGGTGTCCCAGGAGTTTGGTATTTTAAAGAAATCACAGAAGGCTGTACGGGCGGACAGTCTGATAGTGGGAAGAGGGGAGAGGGTTGAAGGGTGGTGGTGGGGAAGATTGTGAGGGTCAGATCACATAAGGCCACCGTGAAGACTGTGGGCTTTACTCTGAGGTCAATGAGGAGCCATGGAGAGTTTGGGGGCAGGGGGGTCGGGATATAATTTTACAGTTTGAAAAATCCCCTTGTACTCTCTTACATGGCTGGTGGGAGGGGAAAGAGGCAGAGCCACTTGGGAAAACCAATTGGTGTTTCCTAAAGGTGAATCCGTCTTCCCTACGAACCAGCGATCTCTCTCCTCAGTATTCACCCAAGAGAAATGGGTCCATATTTTACCAAAGGACACAGACAAGAGTGTTTTCAGCAGCTTCATTCATCCTTGAGCCAAGCTGGAACCCACCCAGACGCCCTCCATGGGAGAACTGGCTACTACTCTCTCTACTAGACTCTATGATGGGACTACCACCTAGCACAGTAAAAGGATGCACTCCAGCTCCATGCAACCACACAGGTGCTGGACTCAACAGCAGGGACACGCTGTGTAATCCCATTTACGTGAGGTTCCAGAAGAGGCGAAATTCCCTTTTACAGTGATGAGGGTCAGCACAGTGGCCACCCCGGGCAGGCACTGTGACAGGGCAGCGGGACTTGCAGGGGCTGCTCCCCAGCCCAGAGTCCAAGGACTCAGACGTGTTTCATTTGTGCAAATGTGTTAGCCCTACTCCGATGATTTGTGACTTTTTCTCTCTATGATTTATCTCAATCAAAAGATTTTTTTTATTTTTTTAAAGATTTTATTTATTTATTAGAGAGAGAGAATGAGAGATAGAGAGCACGAGAGGGAAGAGGGTCAGAGAGAGAAGCAGACTCCCCGCCGAGCAGGGAGCCCGATGCGGGACTCGATCCCGGGACTCCAGGATCATGGCCTGAGCCGAAGGCAGTCGCTTAACCAACTGAGCCACCCAGGCGCCCATCAATCAAAAGACTTTTTTTTAAAAAGCTTCCTCTGCTCAGGGTTGCCGTGGGGAGTAGCATCTAAGAAGGAGGAAGGTGACAGGGAGAGGCTGGGGCAGGTGACCAGGTGGGAGACGTGAGGCCTGAACTGGGACGGGGCAGGGGGTAGAAGTGGAAGAATCTCAACGGAAGGGCCTGGATCCACTGGTGGCATATGACAGCGGTGGAAGAAGAGCCTAGACCCCAGGCCTGAGCACTGGGCAGGGAAAGAACTGAGGACAAAGGAAGGTTTCCTGAGTGCCCGGAGCACCATAAACTCTCAACGGCTGTACCTGTGCTCACTAAGTCAATCAACAAACACCTCTGGGGTCCTTCAGGCCATAGACCATCACGTCTTTGACCTAGTGAGGCCTTTTAGCACCTTGGTGATGGAGATACTACAGGAACTGGAAAGAATGTCACCCTCCCACTGACCCTTCACCATTGCGTTCTCCCCGTGTGAGGACTCAGTTTTCTCACCTGTAAATGGGGGTGAGCATCCTTCTCCCCCACCAGCTGGGGAGGACGGGGTGGTGGATGGCTCTTCCAGAAGCCAGAAGGAAGAAGGGCCGGGCCTTGGGACTGGGGGCGCTGAGTCAGCGTGCCATCTTGCAAGACCACAGCAACACGCTGGGTGATATCAAGCCCCCACTTCCTCCCCCATAAAATGGGTCACAGAATTCTGACCTCAAAGGCCTTGTGGTGAGAGTTTGAGAGACAAGACCAGGAGCCAGTCAAGTTCCCCTTCTTGGCTCCCAGTGGGGCTTAAATGGGGGGACGAGTGGCACAGTCACGCTGCCGGACCCTGGAGCCCAGAGGCCACAGCTTGGCGGGGCACCCGGACAGGGAAAGGAGGGAAGGAAAGGAGAAGTGAGAGGCAGGTGGGTGGGGGGGGAGGGGGCGGGGAGGGCCCACGGGGACGCGGCGAAGCGGGGAGGGGGCGCTGCTCCTGGGTGGCTGCAGCGAATCAAGCCTGCAACCCCGCCTCACGCAACCCAGGAGGTGGTTTCATCACCTGTTCCCCAAGTACCTCATTACAGGCGACAGGAAGAGCCCCTTGGAAAGCTGGGACCCTCCCCCTCCCCTCTCTTGGGGGCTCAAGCTGTTCTGACCCCAGCTGCCAGCGACCCTCCCCTCCCCAGCAGGGGCCCTGGGCCTGCCTCCTACCCTGGGGGCCAGGGGAGATGGTGCCCCAAGTGGGGGGCCTCTGTGGGTGACCTAGGGGCTGGCTCAGCCCAGAGTAGTCCCCGAGGGCAGGTGGGCTCTGGCAGTGACTCTGGTGTGGCCAAATTTGTGTGGGCCTCAGTTTCTTCCTCCAGGAAATGGGGAGAGTCAGGGCTGCCTTGCTGAGCTGCGGTTGGGGCGTGCTGGGGCTTCACAGTAGGTGTTCTGTACTCCTCCTTCCCCTGTGCATCGAGCTTTCATGGTCACATGGTCACCTCTACTCAGTCCTGGGAGGTGCCCAGATCAGGCAAGGGCCCTAGGCAGACTAGGCAGGGGGTTTAAGGAATAGGGGGACAAGAAGAAAGCCCATTCCTCAAATGGACAGATGAGGGTAGGGAGATGCCCCACACGAGGTGTCCCCCAAACAATGCAGAGCCCCTCAAAATGCACAGATGCTTAAAACATACATAGGTCGGGACGCCTGGGTGGCTCAGTTGGTTAAGCGACTGCCTTCGGCTCTGGTCATGATCCTGGAGTCCCGGGATCGAGTCCCGCATCGGGCTTCCGGCTCAGCGGGGAGCCTGCTTCTCCCTCTGACCCTCTTCCCTCTCGTGCTCTCTTTCTCTCATTCTCTCTCTCTCAAATAAATAAATAAAATCTTAAAAAAAAAACATACATAGATCTCCCAGACACAGGCATCACCCTCAAACACACGTGGATCCCTCCATACAAAAGTCCCCAAAAGACATGCGGTCCAAAATACAGACCCCCCCAAACCCATGCAGCTTTCCAAACACACATATCCCCAAACACACTCAGAGCACCCTGCACGTGTAGACCCCCAAATACACACAGACCTCTCCAGACACACGCTGAGCCCCCGACACATTCCAATTCCCCAAATGCACCAGACTCCCAAATACACGCAGACACCCCCAAACATTCCATGCCCCCCAAACACATGCATGCTTGTTGTCCATTGCCCGTAGACCCCCAGACACAGGTAGGGCCCCCAGACCTGCAGTGGTAATAATGCCCAACCCTCTGGCTTCTGGAGCCAGAGTGGTGAGCAGCTCCACGGGAGGGTCGGGGGTTGGGGAGTCTGTGGGAAGTGAGCATCTGGGGTGGGTCACGTATCTGGGCACTTCATGGGGGTCACAGGCTACACCGGAGCAGGTGGCAGGGGATTACAGGGATCTTTGTGGTGATCCTGGGAACTGTAGGGGTCTGAGGGATGAGGTGTGTCACCCACATGCAGCTCTGAATCCCCAGAAACTGAGAATGTTCCAGTTGGAGAAGACCCCTTAGGGATCCCTTATCCATGAGTCCCTCTGATACCTATGGGGAAACTGAGGCCCAGTGGGGTCCCTCAGACCTCCCTTCCCCAGGTTTGCTCCTAGGAGGGCCCACTGTGGCCATGTGCTGAGAGGCCAGGGCTGTGGCTGTGGGCCTGGCCAGACCAGGGTTCAATTCCTGGCTCTAACGAACATTCATTGCCTGACATGCTCTGAGCCTTAGTTTCCCCATTTGTACTGCGAGTCCCCTGGGAGCTCCCTAGGCGCCCACCTACCTGTCCCTCCTCTTTAGAAAGGCCTCATCTACCAGCAAATTCTAGTACACCTTCTGCCCCTTTTCGGGCATCTGACACAGTTGTCCCACACAGACCTGCCACGTTCCCATCACTGGGCCTTTGCCCAGGCTGGCCCTTCCCCTGGTCCACCACCCTTGCCAGGCTTGCCCAGTCTGAGGAGCTGCTCCATGTCCTTCGAGGCCAAGAAGAAATCCCTTTTTTTGGAGGCGCCAATTTTCCCAGGGGAGAGTCATCTCTCCCCGAGGCACTTAGCCCCACCGGAAACTTTCTGTGCTTCTTTGCTACTTTCTTTGATGATCATGCTGTCCCACTATGATGTCCACTCAGTGAGGGCAGGGGTGGAAGCTCCCCAGTGCCCGGCACACAGCAGGCCCCCAGTCACCCTTCCTTGAGTGAATGAGCAAACTGCTTAATCAATGGAAGAAACATGGACAACTGGTTCAGTTTTCTTTTAAAGGCCTGTGGCCCACAAAACAAATCTGAGCCCTGCCCCCTTCCAGTTGGAGACCCCTGCTCTGAACAGCCACCCGCACAACAGCCCAAGTGGATGGCACTCATGCTCCTCTCAGGCCCAGGGACGGACCCTCCGTAGGTCCCACTGTACATCTGGGAAGGAAATCATGTCTCTCATCTACCAAGAAGGCCAGTTTCTCTGACACAGCCACTGCAAACAGAAGCCCACTACCCCATGCCACCTCCCTGAAGGGTTTGGGACCCTGACCCCTGGAGCTGGGAGAGACTCTACATTCAGAACCCAACCCTGCTGTCCCAGGTTGGAGCTCAGGCCCACCCAAGGCACCCAATGATGTCCCCCGAGCATAGGGGCAACTGCAGGGACGGCCCAAGATTCCCCTCTCTTTGTTCCAGAGAAAGACGTCCCCGTGGGACCCCCAGAAATTCATCCCCTGAGGCCAGGGCCTCCCTGCTTGGGAAATTAGCACATCTGTCAGCGCTGGGCGGAAGGGACGGCCCATGGCCCAGCAGACCCAAGACGTAGCCATCCGAAGATGGGGACTTTAGGCATCCGTGGTCCCCACTCTCTTCCCCCAGAAATGTCTGAGAGCACACCAGGTACAGGGGACATAGGGGCAGGGAGTGGACAGACCCAGCCCTGTGGGAGAGGTGACAAGAGACACATAATCATGGCAGAGACAGAGACCTTCAAGGAAGAAATTCAACAGAGGGAAGCAGGAGGGATGGGTGGCAGGGGAAGGAGCTGGTTTGAACAGAGGGGTCTGAAGGGCCTTTCTGAAAAGGGGGTCCTCAAGGACGAGAGGACACCAGCCATGTTGGGATGTGGGGAGAGACTGCCTGGTCGAAGAAATGGCAGGTGCAAAGGACCTGAGGTGGGAACATGTTGGTCAGCTTCCAGGTGCAGGGGGAGCCAGTGTGACTAAAGCAGGGGGAGCCGATGGAGACAGAGGAGGGCAGGGAGGCCACATGGGGCCTCAGGGGTGGAGATGAGAGGGTGGGCTGTAGAGCAATGGGGAGCCATGGAGGGTGTGCAAGGAGGTGAGAGCTGTGGTCTGATTCAGGATTTTCAGAAGACCCCCTGGCTGCTGTGGGGAGGCCCTATTGAGGGGAGGCCAGGACAGCATTTGGTGAGAGACAGTGAGGGTTGTGGATGTGGAAAGTGGACAGGGGCAGGCCTGTGCCCACAGCCTGTGACTCCTTGTGCCAACCGGCCTCAACTGCTCCCTGCTGAGGGCCCTGCCTTGGTCCCAGGTGAACCTGGACCTGGTGAAGAGCAGGCCAGGAAAGCGGACAGCCCCGAGGCCTCCTTGGCCCTGGTAGAGGGTAGGGTGGGGATGGGCCTAGACGGGGCTCACAGGGACTTCCACTGGGTCACAGTTTGGATGGCGCCTCCTATTACTGAGTGCCTACTCTCTGCCCAGGCCCACATGCCACCTCCTTTACACACAGAACCTGCCTGACTCACAAACAGCCCAGTGAAGCGGAGATCACTGTCCCCATTTTACACAAGAGGAAGCAGTCTTCCCCGGGGCCACACAGCGAGACCCCCCAGATTCTCACTCTAGCCTCGCTTGTACCCCAGGGCTGTCCTGCTGCACCCCCAAATCACCACCCTTGCACAGTCTGAGAAGTGAGTCTGGGGCATCGTTGGGGTCCAAGACACTCACTCTTGGGCCTGGGGGGTGGGGGACAGGGCAGCCTCAGGTCCCAAGATGCAGGCCCAGGGAGACCCTCTTCTGGGGGTTGAGAAACAGGACCCAACCTCTGTGTGCACCCCACAGGGATTCAAGGGCCAGGGTTGGGGTGAGCTCTCTGACCCCAAATAGGATTCCAGTGTATGATAAATCCTCTCTGAAAAATGACATCTGTCTTCAGGTGTCTATGTTCCTCATATCTGAAGGCCAGACCCCTACATTTCTACATTAATTGCATCTGAGTTGGGGTGACAAATGATTTTAATTCCCTTTCTCCTCCTAATTTGCATTTTCCAGATGTCTGCCTGGTTGGGTAATGATTTAACAAAATATCATTAGTTGGAGGTGGAATGTAAAACCGAGCTCAACTTGCTCAGGTCACAGGGGCAGCTGCAGAGCTCAGAGAGGGGCAGTGATCTGTCTGAAGTCACACAGCGAGAGGAGAGAGAAGACTGGGCCCCTCGTTCCTGGCTTTGTTGTTTCTGGATGGCAGAGGGGCAGCCTTGAGCCCATACTTTCTCTGAGGGGCCTGGATGTCTCCATCTGGCCTCAGTCTTCCCTCCTGCAAAGTGGGCACTCCAGACCAGATAAACAGCTTCCAGCTCTTGCAGGTGAGACCCCCAGGCCCTCAATGTTCTAAAATTTCGTTCCCTGGAAGTCAAGATTCACTCCTTGACTCAGGCAGTGGGAGGCAGGCATGGGGACAGGATGGAGGAAGGCTGACTTCTCCCAAAGCCCTTTTGACCTTTGCAATCAAACCCCACACACTTGTCCTTCCCAGTGTAAATACTGTTTTGAACCCAGTTTCTATTGCCCCAGTAGCTGAGAGTTCTCATTACTGGATGCCAAATGTCCAGAGGTCCTGACTTTCCTGGGTGAGGATTTTGGGGCAGGCCAGGCATGGCCTCAGCTATCTCTGACTTCCAAGTCTGCAACAAGGGGACTGAGGATAGCCAGGTAGATCAGTCAGCCATGCCTGCAGCCCTGGACCCTAGGAGAAGTGGGGGGGCGGGTAGGGGGAGCATGACTGTGAAGGTAACACAGCCACCAGCTTGTCGTGTGCTGACAATCTCAGAGGGCTGTGACTATTGTTCCTGTACCCATCTCCCCGATGGAGAAACTGAGGCACAGGGAAGCGGGTGACCCAGGCAGCTGTGCCACCCACCCACCCAGGGTTCCATACCTCCTATCCTGCCCCCAAGCTTCACAGGCACCCCGTGGGCCCAGCTGAGGCCCCACACTCGCTGCCTGAAGCTCAAACCCCACAGGGCAGGTAAGGGTCATGGCAGTCACAGGCACACATGGATAGTCATGCCACATGCAGATGTGGGGCAGTGACACACAAGGGCAAAGTCATAGCAAGGCACTGGGTTGTGTACAAGGGCCTGGAGGATGTGCCAAGGGGTGCATCCCCGGAGAGGGGCACACTCCAGCTCACAGACCAGACACACAGCTCACAGACACATAACAGGGGCCCATGGCCCCACAACTTTGGACACACAATTCCCCAAATGACATCAAAACCCTCAGACACATGCCCCTTGGACACACAACCTCTCAGAAACACAACCCTTGGACTCGCAACCCTTTGGACACACCCTTCCCCTCAGACTCACACCCTTTGGACACAACCGCTCAGGACACACATCTCAGGCTCACATCCTAGGAGGCAAATCTCTTAAGACACACAACTCTCCAACGCACGGCAGCACACTTGGACTTCCAAACCCAACCCTAACCACAGGTGCCGTTCAAATGACACCACACAAACCTCGGCCCGACGCGACACGCACCTGCTGGGCCCGGGGCCCTCTGGACGCTCACGGACCAGTCTTGCAGCTGCAGCACAGAGCTCGGAGCGCAGGGCTGCCACAGGTGCCTTCAGAATGTGCGGCCCCGCCCCCACGGGAGCTGATTGGGCGGGGTGGGGATCATTTGCATATGGGCCGTGATGGGCAGGCACTTGGGCGTGGCCCCGCCCCGGGAGTTCTGGAGACCCGGACTCAGACCCCGGAAGACGCTGAAAGGAGGGGGGCGTATAATGAAGAGACGGGACCAGGGCGGGGGCTGGATCAGACCCGCCAGACTCCCCCCCGCCCTCACTGCGTGCCCTGACCTTACTACTGTGACCCTGACGCTAATTCGGACCCTGTCTCTAGTTCGGATCACTGCTAGCCCCAACCCTAGACTTATTCTAAACTGAGTGAAATATAACTCTGACCCAAGAGCCTGAAGGCCCCAGGGACCGAGCCCTTCTAGAAGCCAACACTGATCCTTGCTCTCACCCAAATGGAGGGACTGTTGCTCTTGGGTCGCCGATGTGGGCTTGCTCATATGGGCCCCTGTGGCTGGATGCTTGCTTGCCTCCCGTGTTTCCACAGGAGGGCAACAGACCCCTCTGGCTGCTGGATGCCCTCCTCCACTTGAAAGGTCAGCTGTGTGCAGGGGGTGTGGCTTCCAGGACTAGACCCCCAGCCCGGACCCCTGTATCCACTCCCTCCCTGGGATCCCAGCACCACCCAGCAGAGAGGGCCAGGTCCAGAAAGGAAATCAGAACAGGATTGGTGAGTGAATCAATGTGAATAGAATTACAAAATGAAGATGATTTTGGACTGGGTAATCCTAGAGAAGTCAGAGCTGCCACACACTCCCCCAACTCTGGGGAGCCAGGGAGGGCTTCCCAGAAAAGGGGGCATTTTATTGGGCCTTGAAGCATGAACAGGAGTTTGCCACTGGGAGAAGGGTTTTCCAAGAGGCAAAAGCACTTGCAAAAGTGTAGAGGCAGAGTGCAGAGTATTCTTTGGTCGGGGAGATGAGGGAGACGAAGCCAGAGCAGTAGACAGAAGCAGACTGGGCTGGGCACCCAAAGAGAGGCTCGAGATGAAGAGGAGGGGGTCGATTTGGGGCAGATAAAGTGGGAGAACAGGTGGTTTGCAACGGCTGCCTGGTATCCACCTTCTTGGAAGACAACAGGAGATGGCTAGATTCCTGGACTCTGTGGGGAGCATGCAGAGATGTGGGGTGGGGGGACACTGAGGCAGGGAACTGGGGTTCTGGGAGGCCTCTCCCCAAACCTCAATCTACCCATCTGTGACATGGGCAGTTTGGATCCCTAGTCTGGGCAAAGCTTTCATCTTTGGACATAAGCTAGGGTTCACATTGTCAGAAGGTAGGGACCAGGGGTCCTGCCTCTGCCCCCACTACACTGCCCCACAATGCCCAACGCCAAACACTCAGATGTCCCAAGGACACACCAGAGCCCAGGCTAGGATAGGGGCTTCTGCCTTGGCTCCAAAGCGCAAAACAAGGCTTGGGGAGCATGGAGGTGGCTGGGGAGCCCCAGGCCCCGCGAGGGCTGCTCTGTTTACCTGTGGCTGCCCGCCCGCCTCTGATGCAACAGGCAGGCTCTGGTTACGTGAGGGCAGCAGCTGAAGCAGCTCTGGGAGTAGCCAGGACGTGTTGGGAAGGGTCTGCCTGACCTGAGCTGGCTGGATCTACCCCCATGCATCCCACCCACTGCCCCCTCCCACCACTAGGGATCCCTCCCATGTTCCTGCCCCTCCTCCCCCACCACCACCACTCATGTTCCACACCCCCTTCCCATTCTGGCCAGTTCCACCTTCTATCACTTGCACTGTTTCCTATAACAGCCCCTCCTTTTTGTCTTTACCCCAGTTCCTGTCCTATACCCTCCCCCATCACTGGCTGTGTCACCCCATGTGAACCTTCATCCCCTTGCAGGGCAAAGTCTCAACCTCAGTCTTCTCCAGATGAGGGGACACCCTTAGTTGCTGGAGTATGAGGTTGGAGAGTGGAAGGGAGGGTTGGGGAGGAGTAGAAAGGGCCATAGAGGGGGATTTGGGAAGGGGCCTGGAGGATGGGGGATGTATGCACAGGTGGAGCTAGGGTGAGAAGGTAGGAAGGAATGGAAAAGCTGCCTCTCCCTCCTCCAGATCCCCTCCCACAATGTCACAATGGGAAGGCTTTGAAGGACCCTCCATGGCAAGTATAGTGTGGTCCAGTAGATAGGGCCTCAGGGTTAGAGAGCCTGGGTCCCCATCCCAGTTCCGGTTCCCACTCACTGCATGATCTCAGGCTGGTCACTGCACCACTGTGAGTCTGTTCGCTCATGTGCAAAATGGGGACAATAGCAGCCCCTCCTCCTGGAGGCTGGAATCATTTCGAGGCCCACCTTCAATGTCCTCTCCTCCCATCTGGGGTTCCTCTATCCCCATCCCTCCTCCCAGCCCAGCACTGACCCAGGCGGTTGGGGATGTCTGTGTCTGATTCAGTTTCCCCCATCATGGAGGCTCCTCCAGGCCGGGTCCCGTGTGTGGTGGCATCAAAGGGGTGTCTTCAAGGGTTTCTTAAAGAACTAGAGAGCCCTGGAGAGGGTCTGAGTGATGGAGGGGCATGGGGACCAAGCTTGAGGCATCCAAAGACTTTGCTGGGGGATGTGGCAGAGCTAGGAAGGAATTTCCTAGGGGTAGGACCCTCTGGGAGTGTAGAGCAGGACTGAAATAAAAAACAGAACTTGGATTGGGGCTAAGGACAAAAAGCCAAAACTGAAGTCTGATTCCCATCCTGACCACTGTGGGCCAGCTGGAGGCAAGTCACTGTTCTCTTGGGCCTCCTTTTACTCCATCCACAGATTTGAAAGAGCCTGAGGTGGCCTCACAATTCACCCAGAGCTGAGATCCTTTTCAGGTCATCCCTACCCTCATGCATGCTAGGTTCCAGCTTGAATGCCTCATGGGACAAGGAGCTTACTGCCTCTCTCCCAGCTACCCTCAATTCCTATCTTGGGGCTGTCCTGGGAGCAAATCCTACTGAGTCGGGTCTGGGAATGCCCACACCTCCACCTTGGCAAGGAGGGGAGGCTGCCAGCAGAGCCCAGGAGCAAGCACATGAGGGTAGGTGCGAGGTCCTGCTGGGTAAACCGGCCTCATGGAACCTTAGTTCACGCTCTGAAAAATGGGGGCAAGGACGTATGGGGTGAAAAAGAGCAGAGGATCACAATGCACCCAGCAGGAACAGCCAGGAATGTGGACAATGACCACTTGGGAGGCCCACTGGCCTGACCAAGTCTTTGCTTCTTGCGCCCCCTGGTGGCCAGCGGGTGTGAACGTTCTCTAGGTGGGAGTGGGAGAGGGACATGCAAATGAATGCAAATAAACTAGCGACATAGGGAGCCCCCAGGCTGGGAGTGTGAGGGGTCTTCAGGCCAGAGTCCTGCTCTTTGAATGGAAAGGCTATGAGTCATTAGCTGAGATCGCACGGAGGGACTGTGGGTGATGGGGAGCCCTGGGAGGGTCTGGGGCACACCACGGCTGTTCCCGCCTAGGTCACAGGGCAGGAGCAAGCCCTCAGCAGCCCCTGGAATATATGCAATTAACTTATTTAGCTGCCTGTCTGGCCTGTCCGTCTGACCCCTAGGTCTGACAGGGCTGGCCTGTCTTGCTCACCAGGGCATCCCCTGGGCAGGGCCTGGCCCACAGAGGGCAGTCAAGGTTTGCTGGACAAATGGCTGCTTGATAGACAGGTGGAAGGACAGTCGGACAAGAAGTGCCTTCAGAGTGGGCAAACAAGAGGGAGAGTGACTCTGGGGGATGCCCCACACCAGTCAAGGCCACTAATGGGGTGGACTTAAGGATCCTCCCTCCCCGCAAAACTGAGCTGGGGCAGTGCGGAGGCAGCATGGTGGACTGAGGCCCCTAATACATCCTAGAAAGGGGAAAGAACTGACCTATTTCCTGACTGTGTCACACCTCCTGTGTTCATGAACCCCGTTCTAGGCCCTCAGGCTCCTCCACAACACTGACACCCCACTAGGACCCTCTCTCCCCTAGGGTGCCCCTGACTCTTGGCACCACTCTCTTCCAACCAGAGCAGTGGGCCTGGGACTCACCCTGACTCTACCCCAAACAACTCCATTCTGCTCTCCCTGATATCTGGTGCTGGATACTGCACTGACACACAGCTGACCTTGGAGGGGTACAAACTGTGCACCATGGCCTTCCAGCCTTGACAGTCATAGCGGTCAGTATGGGCTCTCCTGCCAGCAGCAGATATTGACTCAGAGCAATTTTGGCAAATACAGTAAGGTGGAGACTAATGATACTGAGGCATCAAGTTTTGCTGGTGTCAGGTACAGATGGGTCTAAGACCCCACGAGTGTTCTTGGTCTCCCCTTCTATCTGCCTAGCTCAACAACCCTAATGGGAAGACGGTGACTTCCCCATGCTTCCCAGCAAAATTTCTGGGTGAGACCTCTCCCTGGGTCACACGCTCATCTCCACCCAGTCTCGGTGACCTGGGAGAGGGAGGCTCTGATTGGCCAATGAAAGGTAGCTTTTCCATATGGCCCGAGTCTGGGGTGGGCATTTCTGCTCAAGACAGAATGCGGGCCATGCAGGTAGGTACACAAATGCCCCCCTCAGCCTGTAGGGAAGGCCCAGCCCAGCCTTCCTTGTCCAGGAGGAGAAAGGGAGGACCAGAGAGACCCAGCTCTGGGCCCCATGTCACACAGCATGTCAGAGAGAGGGCTGGGACTAAGCCAGACGAGTCCGCTGTGTGACCTTGTACAGCTCATGCCACCTCTTGAAGACTCTTTTCCCATTTGTATTTGAGGGTGACACCTGCCTTACAGGGCTGCCTGAGGATGAAGGATGAAAAGATGACCCTTGCAAAAGCCCCAGCATAGTGCCAGGCACACAGTGAGTGGCTGATCAGGTTTAACAGGGTGGCAGTTATTGGTCTGAGGGGCCACGGCCATGACCGTGTCCATGATTGATGGGGGGCAGGCAGGTGTCCAGGGGCAGCAAAGCCTTATCTCTAGACATTCACAGAGGGACTGAGGCTCTAGGCAGAAGAGGAATGTGCTGACCACACTTACTCGGTCTTCAGTCCCTGCCAGATCCCAGAGTTGTGTCCAAAGGCCTGGCTTTAGTTGGGCTGGGGGATGAGGGTCAGGGAGAGGTGTGAGACCCTCGGGGCTGCAAGGCCACCCTGATGAGGCAGCACCTGAGGCAGGAGCCTGGTTGTGGGACTGGGAGAAGTGAAACCCAGGGCTTGGAGGGTCCGGGTATGACTCCCACTTCTGGTCAAGGGTGGTGACCCCGCCTCACCTCTCTGAGCCTGTTTCCTCTTCTATAAAAGGGAACTGTGCGTACAGGCCCAGGACTGGAAAGGCAGGTGAAGTCAGAAGCCGGGGAGACTGCAACTTGACCCTATAAAGACCACTAATCACCCTGTGGGGTGCAGTATCGGGGGAAAAGTGGGGATGGAAGACTCTGAGAGGGACAGTGGGCAGCAATTCTGAAGAGGAAGGGACCAGGGTCTGTAGGGACACAGGCAGGATCCAGAGGAGCCACAGAGCATTTTATTCCGAGGGGCTGCAGCAGCAGAGGGACGGTAGAAGACACGGGGTGTCGGAAGGGCAGTATCCTTGAGGCTGGATGGTGGGAGGGACCAGGGCAAAGACGAGGAGGGAGATGGTGGTCTGTGGGCCCAGGGCTGGTGGGCAACCCTGTGCAGGCCACTGGGGTGGGCTGCTGATGCTCTTGGCAGCCCCCCCTGCTCCAGGCCCTCCTGATGCCCCCTAGGCAATCCCACAGCCTGTGGGACTCCCCAGTACCCCGAGAGAGCTAAACGTAGCACCCAGCAGCTGTTCACGAAGTCCTCACACCACACAGGCAGGAGCTCTGTTGTCTCTCGGTTCTGGGGAGGCGCTATTGCTCTGGGGCTGTGAAGGCCCGGTCCCCACCCCAGCCCTCTGAGAGCGCCATCACAGTGCCCGGCAAATGAGCAGGGCTTTGAGAGCTACAAGAGTAAGGGCTAGAAAGTCCCTCAGGGGCCTCCCATCTGCCGGGGTCTGCCCTCCACGGGCACAGAAGAGCAACATGCGCGGCCTTCCTGGGCGCCATGCTCTCCTCACGTGGTCAGCCACACTCTTGGTGTTGATGCCTCCCTGCAGGCCTCACCCCTTGGCTTTTGGGCCTGGCCACATGGCTGGCCTTGACCAATGGAACAGCCGCAAGGTGAACGTCGTGCATGCTGGGGCTGCTCTCTTTGGCACCCGGTCCCCAGAGAAGCCTGGGCTGGCCTGCCTGGGAGGCCATGCCCAGGAGGACTGGACCCCCAGCAGCCAGACAGCAGTGGTCAAGATTCAGATGTGACAGCAAGGCCGCCTCTGACTGTGCAGCCCCATCAAACTCTGATGAGTGCCAGATGGTGGCCTCCAGGTCAGCCCGGCCAACGTGCCCAGCGGGGCCCAGCCCACGTTGCAGAACTGCGAGCAGACCCACGACTGGTGTGTTGGCCCCTAAGTTCTGGGAAAGTCTGTCATGCGGCAGTAGCTGACAGCTACAACACACATCACTGGGCACAGCACCCTCCGCTGCCTGACGAGCCACTCTGACAGAAGGGAAAAGCAGAGACCAGAGAGGGGAGGGACTTTCTCAGGGTCACACGGCAGGTCGGCAGTGGGGCGAAGATTCCTGAGCTGGGTGGGTAACCGCCATGCTGGGCTCTGCCTGAGAGAATGTGTGTGAGCAGAGCAAGCAGTGGGCACATGGCAGGTTAGGAGAAGCATGGAATCCCCTTTCTGCCTTGGCAGGGGGAACTTGGGGTTGGGACAGGGTCTGTGGCCTGGATAAGGGGCAGGAAGGTGGCAGAAAAGAACACGAGGGAGAAGGGCTGACGACGTCCTGAGCAGCAGAGGGCTTAAGGTCCCTACCACCCTGAAGCCTCCCACTGATGAAAGCATCCTACAAGCCCAGGGAGAAAGCCCACATGGTTAGACAAGCAGGTCCCTTTTGGGATACTGAGAGGGTGGGTTAGTTCAGAGCACGGAGGAAGGAGGCTCATGACCCCACTTGGCACTGACCTGCATCAGAGGGGCCAAAGCACCTCCAAGTCTCTTCTGAGATCAGGCTGAGGAGGGCGGGGGTGGTTCCTCAGGGCTGGAACAAAACATGTGCAGCATCCTTGAGGCCAAGGTCAGAGGCCAGTCGGGCCTGCTCACTTAGGCGAGATGGGACTGGATCACCCTCCGGTCCCCTAAGACCACTGGCCTCAGCCTTCAGGGCATCCTCTGTAAAAATGGGACCAGCCACCCACTTCAGAGGTCATGGTGGGGACTCATGCAGGACCGGGCCCTTCAAACCCACAGGGCTGGCACAGAGAAGGGGGAGAAGCGCATCACGCCACTACGGCCTTTTTCAGAAGCACCTGCCTTTTCACAGTGGCAGGCTCAAGCAAGGCCTTCAAAAGCACTCGGGACACCGTGAATGAAAAGTCAGAGCAATGGCTTTTCGCAGCCCTACTGTGCACAGGGTGCCATGCGTGACACTACACAGTAAACTCTCATCCGGATGGCTGTCACCGACCTGCGGCGCAACGAACCCAGAGAAACGCACGTGATGCTACCCTCAGAAACAGCGGCATGCCCATTCTTATACATCCACAAGGCTTTTTTTGTTTTTGACAATTCTTGTGTCTCAGTTTTCAGAAACAGTGACACAGATTTTTTTTTCCTTCTAAACATCTGGTGGGGGACAGGCATGCCAGAACCCCTAAACTGCAGGAGCCAGACATATCTCAAAGTCGGGTTCCAGCTCACAGCACGTGCCCATGTGTTCAAATGTATGTTTATTACGTTAGTGTGAAAATGAAAACAAAATCTCTCTCCCCCGTGTGCAAGGACTGCAAGTGCTTTTCATTTTGAGGCCGTCTGGTGCTCGGTCTGAAGCCTCCTTCAGCTCCGGGGCCCTCCCTGCTGCTGGTAAGGCTCCCCCTTGCTCCCCAGCTCCGGTCACACGCACCTCCTAGATGTTCCTCCAACACTAGCCCCAGATCACCAGCCCCAGGGCCTCTGGCCTCACCAGGGCACCTCTGTCTGCATGGTGTTCAGGCCTCTGCTCCCACCTCCCTTTTCTTCCTTCATGCATCTGAAGTGCTCTTGTCTGTTCCGTGTTTACCTGGTCGCTGTGTGCTTCCCCGTGAGACCAGGAGCACGCGGGTGTTGGTCACTGCCGTGTCCCCAGTCCCCAGCCCAGGGCTGGACTCACAGCAGAGCTCAGGACTAGGTGCTGAGTGGCTGAACTCTCCCACTACAGATGCCAAAGGACAAGAGGAAGCCACCAGATACCATGAGATGAGGAAAGGGAGCTAAGGAGTGAGAAGCGGCAGTTCCTGGCTGAGCAGCAAAGGTCCTTACAGTGAGGAGGCTGAGAGGAGCAGGAGGACGCGGTCCCCGGAGCTACCTGTGGCCCTGGGCAGCAGCGTTCATGTGGTCCCGGATGCTGATGGCCTGTTTGAGAAGACCCTCCACGCTGCGGAAGTAGACGCTGCTGTCGACGAGGTTCTTCACGGCGCTAAAATGGGAGGATGGACCCTGTCGGCGCCACGCCTGCTTTACCCTCCCCTTCCCATGCGTGCAGGTGTATCCTCTCAAACGGAGGTTGGTGGAGGTTCTGCATGGGCTCAGGGCTCAGCAGGCACCTGGGGGATACTATGGTCCTCCTGGAGGGCTCATCATGGGCTTCAACTTTAGATTTCTCTGCCGTGCCTAGATGACATCCATCCAACAGAGCACATGATGGCCAGATGCAACTTTTTTTTAAGTTTTTATTTATTTATCCACTTAAGTAATCTCTACACCTAACACAGGGCTCGAACTCATGACCCCGAGATCAAGGGTCACATGCTCTTTCTCCTGAGGCAGCCAGGCACCCCAGATGCAACTTTTACATCCCTGCTGCTAGATCAACTAATCTTTGTTTGTTTGTTTGGTTTGGTTTTTTGTAAAGATTTTATTTATTTATTGGAGAGAGAGAGAGACAGCACAAGCAGGGGGAATGGCAGAGGGAGCGAGAGAAGCAGGCCCCCCGCTGAGCAGGGAGCCTGATGTGGAACTGGATCCCAGGACCCTGGGATCACGACCTCAGCCAAAGGTAGACGCTTAACCAAGTGAGCCACCCAGGTGCCCCTGGATCACCTGTTTTTGTTTTTTTTTGGATCACCTAATGTTTTGAAGACGCTATAAGCATGTAAAGATACCCTCAAAGACATCTTGCTTTCCTCTTAGATAACCTATTCCTGCCTCTGAAGGAAGCTTATCAACTCAACTATGAAAAGCTCTGGAGGTGAGTTTGGAGGGAACTAGAATAATTCACCACTGTTTGGTGGGGGGGGGGGCACCACGGCAAAGCTGTGCTAACCTCGTGTTGGTGCCACATTGATGAATGTCTAAGGAAAATGGCCTTTCCAAAGGCACTAAAGGAAAATGTTTACCAGGCCACTCAGGGCCTTGCTAATGCCAGCAAGTCACCTGTGTAACATCTGCAGTAAAAATAAAAATGTCATTTTAAAGCCCTTCTAATAAAGACCAAGAAATCACTCCCATTGATTATCAGCCAGGGACCTGCTGGAAAATGGCCAGGAGATCAAAGCGGGAGTGGGGGCAGGGAGGAGCCTTGGCTGTCACCTGCTCTGTTAGCTTGCTCATCTTAGCACCACCAAATGCAGTCAGCTTTTCTGTGTTTGCCCACCTTGATAAAAAGCTCGCTATTATAAGTTCCCTACTGAATAGTTTACCCCAATTTAATACCTTTAAATTTTACACCAACTGTTAACACTGTGTAAAGCATTTTGAACAACTAAAAGATAAGGGCTCTTTCATGTCCGTAAAGGAAACCTGGTCTCTTAGCATAGAGAAATTTACATCTCCCTCAAGAGAAGTGCTCAGAGTACACTGGCCTCCTGCCTAGCTCAGCATGGCCCAGTGGAACTTTCTGGAACATGGTAGATACATTCTTTATCCACTGACTTGGCTGCTAAGCACCTGAAATATGGTTATGTGAGACAGAGGAGATGAATCTTTTATTTCATTTTGCTGCATTAAAATTTTAAGCGTGAACAGTCACCCATAGCCTGGACTCCTGCACTAGATGGGGCAGCTAGAAGAACCGGGAGAAAGTACGGACTCTGACGTGTTCTTCCTTTAACCTGGGCCTCGCTAGCGAGCTCGCAGCTGTCCAGAAGCTGTCTGGCAGCTGTTTGGCAGACGTGAGACAGAAACTCCTCTACTTCTTTTCTACTCTTCCTTGAGCTAATTAAGGAGGGTATCTGAGGCCACCATCCTCAAGAAAACGCCATCTGTCCCAGTGGAGGGGCCAAGGCTGCTGATGGCAGAACACTCAGCTCAGTGCCCCTGGCAGCAGGACTTCCTGTCAAGGAACCTTCGCCCACACAACAGAAACAGGCAGGCCAAGCCCACGGTGCCACAGATGAGAACTGCCGGTGTGTCCGGCCTCCATCAAAATGACTTAGCCAGCACAAAGGGCAAGCAGCACTTCTAAATGAAACTGCCAGACTCCCGAGGCAAACAGAAGAAGCCAGGACGTTAAGTATAGTTAGGGGAACCAACAGAAGAGCAGGAGGCAAGCCCTACAAAGGTGCAATGATGAAAAGAAATGCTGACTACCGCTTTTTACTCTCTCACACACCTTTCCCTTGGCGGGGGCGGGGCAGAGGAGATCTGAAGATTTAGTGAAAGCTAAACACAAACTAAGAAGAATAAGAATAAAGGGTCCACTCACGTTCACAGCAACACTATCCACAGTAGCTAAAGCATGGAAGCCACCCAAATGTCCACTGACAGATGCCTACAATGTGGTGCCCCTATGCAATGGGATGCCATTCGACCTTCAGGAGGAAGGACATTCTGACACAGGCTGCCACACAGGGAGACCTGGGGGACAGCATGCTGAGGGACAGGAGATGGACACAAAAGACAAATACTGTAGATTCCAATTGTGTGAGGTCCCTAGAATGGTCAGATTCTTAAATAGGAAACAGAATGGTGGATGCCAGGGGCTAGGAGAGAGGGGAAGGTGAATTAGTGTTGAATGGGGAGAATTTCAGATTTGCCAGATGAAAAAAATTCTGGAAATGGATGGTGGTGATGGCTGCACAGCATTATGAATGTATTTAATACCACTGAACTGTACACTTAAAAATGGTCAAGGTGATAAATTTTATGTGTATGTTACACAATAAAAAAAACCAGAGGGGCGACTCGCTGGCTCACTCAGTGGAGCTTGCAGCCTTTGACCTCAGGGTCCTGAGTTTGAGCCCCACATTGGGTGTGGAGCCTACTTAAAATTAAAAGAAAAAATTGGAAAGAAATAAAAATTTAAGGGGCACCTGGGTGGCTCTGTCCGTTAAGAGTCTGCCTTCAGGTCAGGTCATGATCCCAGAGCCCTGGGATCAAGTCCCACATTGGGCTCCCTGCTCAGTGGGGAGTCTCTCACTCTCCCTCTGCACCCCCCGCACTTGTGCTCTCTAATAAATAAATAAAATCTTAAAATAAATAAATACATAAACATTTAAAAATAAACAGCCATATTTGTGCTTTGGCCCTCCCCCCAAGCTGCTGTTCATCCCACTGGCCAATCTGTGGTCCTGGCTGTGGGATGGAAATGCCCCTTGAGGCACTGGCTCCCGGCCCAGTTGGTACCTCCCCGAAACCGTTATCACCCCTTCCTATGACACATGGGGAGGGGCTCAGCTCCCTGAAGAAGCCTGCCTGAGGCACGTGCGGGTTGGGCCAATGGTGAGAAGCACAGGCCTGGGCTGGAACCTGCTGTGTGGCCAGGTAAGTCAAGATCCACACGCTTCAACTCAGGTGCATTCAGCAGGGCAAGATTCACTGGGCAGCTGGCTGAGATGCCCCTGAATGCCCAAGAGGTGCCCCCCGGCAGTGGGGAGGCTGCTGTGCTCACCTGCAGGCATACTCCACTGTGTAAATGGCTCCCTGGCTCTGCTCCTCCCACCGCTGCATGTCAGCCTGTGGGGGATAGGAAGCTGTTATCAAGGGGGCTGCCACCTCCACCCTCCCAGTTCTCTGGGATGGAGCACCTGATCACCCATCACTGCGGCCACAGAGACCAGCCACCTCCATTCTGATCTTCCCTCCCACAGATCCCCTCCCCCACCAGCCTGGGCTTTCTCTGAACACCTGGCTACTGTGCTTCAGAGCTTCTGCACTGGCTGTTCCCTCTGCCTGGCACATCTTTCCCTCGGGTCCACACGCGCTGCCTCCTTCTCACTACACAGGTCACAACAAATGCACATCCTGCGTCCCCTTCTCCCAAGTCTGTCCACCCATGGCCCCAACCTGTCTCAGTGACCTTGTGCCTCCTTGCTGGGGTCCCAGCTTTGACTCCTCCCCCAACAGCCCCAGCTCCACATAGCAGGTCCTGGCTCATGACGTGAGGACTCTGGGGGAGGGCAGGGGAAAGGGCAAGTGGAGCTCACCTTATGCTGGGCCAGCTCGGGCAGAGAGCGGCGCACGTGTTCCTGCAGCCGGTATAGGGCCACGGACGGCTCGTTGGCAAGGACATAGACGCTCTCAGTGAACTTGTCTGTGACTGGATTGAGAATCAACAGTTGGGGGTAGGGGTGGGGGGGTGGCAGAACAAGGGGAAGGGCAGCAGAGACACAGGGACAAAGCATAAGACCCTTGATTGATTGCTTAATCCATGAGTCTAGCTAGGCAGTGAGGACTGCCCAGTGTCCCACCCAGGAGCTAGGTCACCTGTGGCCCTGGTGATAGGTGGAAGGAAATGGTCACAGAAAAGGCCTCACTTATCATGATGTTAACACATTCAGTGGGGCGCCTGGGTGGCTCAGTTGGTTAAGCGACTGCCTTCCACTCAGGTCATGATCCTGGAGTCCTGGGATCGAGTCCTACATCGGGCTCCCTGCTCAGCAGGGGGTCTGCTTCTCCCTCTGACCCTCTTCCCTCTCGTGCTCTCTCTCATTCTCTCTCTCTCAAATAAATAAATAAAATATTTAAAAAAAAATATCCAGTGGACTCATGATCTTTCCCCTCCCAAGCCCACCTGTAGTAGACACTGCTTCTGTCCACTTGGACCCTTTCACATTCCTTTTATCCCAAGGAATGAATCTGAGATTCTTCTTCAGAGGGTCCCACCAGTTACTGGACCTGAAAATGCCTGGAAGCTTAGATCCCTGGATGGCCTTCAGCCATGACTGACCATCAAAGGGTATTAAATCATGTCCCATGCCTTTTGTTGGGACAATGTGGAGGTATAACTCATCCTTCTGAGTTCTCCTGACGGATCAGGCTGAGAATTTTACCTGACAGCACTCCTTGCTCAGCTTCCTCCCTCTCCTGTTTCTCTCTCTTCCCTCATCCATTCTTACCACTACACTGCCCCCACTGGTCTGGGTGTGGCCACCTCCCACCTGAATACCAAGTTCAGTCAGCTCCTCCCTGGTCTCCCTGCTTCCCCTCTGCCAACAGTCCAATCTCCACACAACAGATGAAGTGAGCTCCTAATGAACCTATCAGATATGTCCCTCCCTTGTCTGAAATCCTCCCATGGCTCCCATCGACCACAGCATAAAATCACCTAACTTACTATGGCCCATAAGGCTCTACATTCTGCCTGCTGTTGACCTCCCTGCCCTCCTCACCCTCCACCCAAGGCACAATGACCTCCTGGCTGTTCCTTGAATACCCTAGTACTGTCCAAAAGAACTGAGATTATAGAAAGGTTCTATAATCTATAGTATCCAATAACATAGGCACTAGGCACATATGGCCACTGAGCACTTGAAATGTGGCTAATATGACTCACAAACTGAATTTTATTATTTTTTTTAAATCTTAATTCCAGTATAGTTCACATACAGTTACATTACAGTTACATACAGTTTCAGGTGTACTAATGTAGTGATTCAACAATTCTATACATTACTCGATGCTCACTGTATGAATTTTAAATTTTACCTAATTTTAATTAAATTAAATACCCACAAATATCGTGACCAGGAGCTGCCGTATTGCCGCACAGCTCTGAACACTTTGCCACCTCAGTGACTTTGCACCTGTTGTTCTGCCACTGACTCCCCCTTCCCTCACTGGCTTCTTTTCATCCCTCCTGTCTCAACTCAAATGTCACCTCCTGGGCAAGGCCTTCCCTGATCACCAAGCTTAATCAGATGTCCCTTCCACCTCATTCTCAACCTTCAGCACCTTGTTCATTTCTCTTACACTTTATTAGTTACATGTGTAAAAAAAAAAAAAAAAGCTTGGATTCTTGAGGGCAGGAGATTCTCTGAGCCTCAGTTTCCTCATCTGTAAAAACAGAGTGATAATAGCACCCACTCAAGGTTTGTTACAGGGATGGACCCCATGCTATTGCCCAGTACAGTGCGGTGGACAAGAGAGAGAACCCTGGTGTGTCAGGGATTCAAAGGAGGCTGTGCATGAGTCTGGCCAGTGTCAGTCTGTCTAGCTCACTACTGCGCCCTCAGTGGGGCAGAGCCCATCCTGCAACCTCTAAACTGTATGTACTCTAATCCTCCTAGTCCTCCTCATTTTGAAAATGTGCATAACAGCTTACCCTTCAGTGTTGTTGCAAGAAGGTGGAATGAAATGTACTTGTGCCTTCTAAATAATCGACTAGAAATAACGTGTGTGATAAAATAAAAACCTTTATGACTTAGAAATAGTTTGTGGCAGGGGCGCCTGGGTGGCTCAGTCGTTAAGAGTCTGCCTTCGGCTCAGGTCATGACCCCGGGGTCCTGGGATCAAGCCCCGCATCGGGCTCCCTGCTCGGCGGGAAGCCTGCTTCTCCCTCCCACTCCCCCTGCTTATGTGTCCTCTCTCACTGTGTCTTTGTCAAGTAAATAAGTAAAATCTTTAAAAAAAAATAGTTTGTGGCACTTTGTAATTTGTAAACACGTTGACTCACAAGTATTTTAACGTAAACCCAGACAAATGCGTAAACATATTAGGGAATAATACGCACAGCGACTGCCAAGTCCCAGGCGTTCTTATAATGCATTACAAACATCAGGTCATTGAATTCTCACAACAAACCTATGGGGGACCGGGAGAGACTACCATACACCCCATTTTACAGATGACAAAACCGAGGCACGGAGACTTTCTAAAGGTTTTAAAACTAGTCAACGGCCGAGCCAGGATTCAATGGTAGTTCAATTAGTTTCCCCGCATGCTCCCTCCAAGCCTTTGTCCCCTCCTGCCCTGTCGGGTCACCCTTCCGCCCAGCCCAAGGCTCTGCACCACCTTTCTTTCCCTTGAGTTGCATCTCCGGTTCCTCCATAGCTACCATGGACCGATCCGAAGACCGGAAGCAGAAGTTCGGCTGTGGGGAATGCTACCTAAATCTCCCCCTGTGAAACCAGACGCTGCGCCACTCTAGTTCCGGTGTCAATTGGCCTTCTTCCCCAGTCCTTTCTGAGTACCCAAACTGGAGAGAAGCCGTGAGTGAGAGACTGGGGAAGGAGGCACACCGGTAGGCGGGTGAGGAAGGGGCGGAGAATCCCTGAAGCTCCAGAAGGGACACCTAGTCAGGGAGGGGCAAGGGCGCCCTCCCTTCCCGAACTCCCTTTTCCGGGGGTAGAAGAATTGGGGAAATGGTTCCAAACATTGCCCACTTCGGGCTGCTTTAAACGGCCTCTCTGTACCCTCCTGCTGCCATCAGATCCTTACACATGCTCATAAGCCTCCAGGACCGCAAAGAGGGCATTGTTGTGGACGGGTGCAACGGCAGTGGCGCCCCTTTAAATCCCTGACGCCCCGACTGCTCCCCGCCCACCGCCTTCCCGACTGGAGAAAGTCCCACCCATCCGGCCTCCACGAGAGCCTAGCGGCACCCTCTGGAAAAATCTGTGGGCGGAGCTGGGGGGGAGTGACGGAAGACAGGCGCAATGAAATCCTCAGAATCCTCTGAGGCTCCACCCATCCCTTCTGACCCGGCCGGGCTCCCTCCGGAGATGCCGGGGAAAGAGTGCGCAAGCGCAACAGCCTGCTTGGGCCCCAGCGGAAACCACGCCCCTCCCTCAAGTCTTAAAGGGCCAGAAGCAGCTTCTCTACAGCTCCTGCCTTTAGGCACTTTTGGGGAGGCAGGGTGCGCAGGCGCAGTGGGAGAGCTCTGGGGTGGGGGTAGCGGTCGCGTATCAAGTTGCTCTCTGTCCCGGCAGAAGAATCCAGGACGCTGAGGGTCCAGGTTCTAGCTTGCTCCCTCCTGTATCAGTTGAAGGAGAAAAGTTTGTGAATTGGGCCCCCAAGTTTTGGGGGACCCGTGCTTGCGGCGTGGGGTGACAGAGGCTCTTTAGAGGTGAGTGGACCTGCTGGATCTGTTTGGGAGGGACCGATGGGGATGGGACCAATCACATCTTTGTTGAGCACTCACTCATTCTGGGGACCCCCCAAAAAATAACTACAGAGAACATTTATTAAGCTCTGCCCGTATATAAGGCCCCCAGCTTAGCGGTTTACAAGCGTGATTTTAGACCTCACTTCCCTATTTTATTAATGAGTAAATTGAGGCTCAGAGAAGTTGTCATGTACCCAAGTTCTCCGCCTATAATTGGAGGGATTTGAACCCAGGTAGTTGACCCCATTTTAAGTAAAGCATGTTGTATGTGTCCTAGTGAGGGGGGTGGAGGAGTGGGCCTGAAAAGCAGATGGACTCTGGTTTTTACTTCCCAGCTGAGCTAGAGTTTAGCCACCCTCACTGCGCAAAGTTGGGTATGCCGTTGGTGCCTACTTAATAGGAGTTGTTGAGAATTATTCTCTCTCCCCTTTTGGTGCTTCCACCAGCTTCCCCCATGGAGCCCACCCAGCCTGCAGAGGACCTCAGTGTGACCCAGCAGCTCCCCATCCCAGAATTTGGGGACCCTGAAGACCCTGGGGATGAGGCCCCTGATGGCTCAGATACTGTGGTGCTCAGTCTTTTCCCCTGCACCCTGGAGCCTGGGAATCCTGAACCGGATGCTGGTGCCTCCTCACCTCAGGGTAGGTAGGATATTTCCCCTGGACTCCTCCTGCGTCTAGGATGCAAGGACAATGGAATGTCAGGTCCAAGATAGGACCTCTGTCTTTATGTTCCACTACCTGGGATGTGTCTTTTCTCTCACCCAGTGAGAGATTACTTTTATACATGCACACACACATACACACATATGTATAGATGATGGCTAAATCCACATGACGTAAAAGTTACTATTTTAAACAGACTTGCATACAGTTCAGTGGCAGTAAGTACATTCACAATGTGTGTAACGCCCACCTCTATTATTCCAGACCATTTCCATCACCCCAAAGGAAACCCCATCCCCGTTAGTAGTCACTCTCCATCCCTCCTCCCCTGCCTCCATCAACAGTAATCTACTTTCTGTCTCTATGGATTTGCTTGTCCTAGACGTTTCATATAAATGAATCATACAACATGTCTTTTGTGTCTGGCTTCTTTTGCTCAGCATGATGGTTTTTTGTTTTAAGTTTTATTTATTTAATCTCTACATCCCACCTGGGGCTTGAACCCATGAGCCCGAGATCAAGAGTCACATGCTCCTCTGACCAAGCCAGCCAGGCGCCCCTCAGCGTGGTGTTTTTGAGGTTCATTCGCATTACAGCATGTGTCAGTGCTTCTTTACTTTTTATGACCTGATAATAGTCCATTCCAGACGACATTTTGCTTATCCCTTCATCCACTGATGGACACTAGGGTTGTTCCTCTTTTGGCAATCATGATTAGCATTGCTCTACACATTGGTGTACAAGTTTTTGTCTGAGCAGTTGATTTCAGCTCTTTGGGGTAGATACTTAGGAGTGGAATTGCTGGGTCAGATGGTGATTCTGTTGACCCTATTAAGGACCCAAGGATTTCTTTTCGCTAGAGTCCTTGAACACGTCGAATTCAGTACTTCCTGGGGCCTTGGTCCCTGCTGTTCCTTCTGGGTGGAAAGTTCTTCTCACACCTCTTCCCAGGGCTGGTTTTCTTCAACTGACCAAGCTCTCGGCTGGTGTCCTCTCCTCAGAGTGGCCCTCCCTGACCACCTTGTCTAAAATGGACTCACCCCCGCCCTCCCCTCTTTCTTCTCTCTTCTACCTGCTTTTTGTAGCTCCTGAACACTTATTTCTCTATTTCTGTCTGAACCCCCCCCACTTTGAAGGCAGGGACTATGTCTCATTTGCCCAGAATGTCACCAGGTGTAGAGGAGAAAGGCTCACCAGGAGGGCAGAGTGAGTGAATGGTGGAGTGAGGCACTGTCTTTGGTAGCTTCAGGCCCCCAAGGACTTGTCTGAAGCCCCAGAAACATACTGAGAGGAAACTGAGGCCATTTCTTTCTCTTCCAGGAGGCAGCTCCCTGAAGCACTCAACAACCCTCACCAACCGGCAGCGGGGGAACGAGGTTTCGGCCCTGCCAGCCACCCTGGACTGTAAGTGGGCCTCTGGTTACCCACCCCACCCCCCCGGCCTCCCTAAGTAGTAGGGCAGGGGCAGTAGGAGTGGCAGGGGCTGAGAGGAGCAACTTTGGTTGGGGTAAATTGAGGCACGGAGCCGGGACGGGATGGGTGAGGACTCTGGCTCTCTCTGGCCCCTAGCCCTGTCCATCCACCAGCTTGCGGCCCAAGGGGAGCTGAGCCAGCTGAAGGAACATCTGAGGAAAGGTGTGTGTCCACACGAGTACACTGGTGTATCCATACCTGTCTGACCACACATGTTGGGGTATGCATGTGGGTCCTGAAATGACCTGAGGCTCCACGTATGTTCACCTATCTACACGTTTGAGCATGTCCACACATGTAACCCCCCCGCCCATGTCTGACCTCAGCCGCCTGCCCTGTCCCTGCTCCCGCAAGCACTGGGGAGAGTGGGCAGGGGTGCATCCCAGTGGTACCACCCCCCTCCTGCCAGGCGACAACCTCATCAACAAGCCGGACGAGCATGGCTTCACCCCACTCATCTGGGCCTCCGCCTTCGGAGAAATCGAGACTGTCCGCTTCTTGCTCGAGTGGGTGCGTCCAGCCCAGCTCAGGGCTTCCCAGGGACTTGAGGGTGGGCTGGGGTCTGAGTCAGCTGGTGCCATGTCTGTAAGATGGGGCCGCAGTGGGTACCCCAGGATTCCAGGGGATGCCCCCACTCATCCCATCACCACTCCCTCTGCTCCCCACCCCCACCCCACTGCAGGGTGCTGACCCCCACATCCTGGCCAAGGAGCGGGAAAGTGCCCTGTCACTGGCCAGCATGGGCGGCTACACAGACATCGTGGGGCTGCTGCTCGAGCGTGACGTGGACATCAACATCTACGACTGGGTGAGGCACCAGCCACTGGCCCTGCGCACCTCACAGGGTACCAGGCCTGTTATAGGTCCTGAGAACACAAGACAGACCCATCCCTGACCTCGCAGAGCTCCTAGTTTAGCGGGGAGGAAGAGGAAGACGATACATAAGCAGTCAGCTGAAATGTGAATACCGCTGTGATAGCAGACACACAGGCAACTGCAAGGGCCTGGAAGTGGCTTACATAGCCAAGGGAAGTCAAGGAGGCCTTCCTGAAAGAAGGGGTATCTAAGCTGAGACCCAAAGGAGGAATTAGACCAGGTGATGAGTAGGAGGAGGAACCACATTAAATTAGAGGGTTGGGGGTGTTGTGAGAATCTGGAAAAGACAGAATGTTGGTTGCTCTTGCCCCTGCCCTTAACAGAATGGAGGGACACCACTGCTGTATGCTGTGCGTGGGAACCATGTGAAGTGCGTAGAAGCCTTGTTGGGTAAGTGGGAGTAGCAGCTGGCCTCCCAGGAATCCTGAGGGCCAGGGAGGGGTCCAAGCTCTGCTTGAACAGCTCTTGGGATGCGTGGTCACTATCTGCTTTTCCCAGAGGACTGATTTGGGGACAGGAGATGGTGGGATAGTACAGGGGTCTAGCTAACTGGGTTGAACACCCACACCCTCCTTGCCTCAGGGACCCTGGAGATGGGGATTCTATTGGCCACATTCTTTGGAGAGCTCAGGTTCTCATCCAGGCCCACACCGGCAACCAGCAGGCCTGTGGCTGTACTGTGAGGGATCACTGGACCTCTCAAATCGCCATGCCCCATTCTGGGCTCCCAGTCCCCTACCCCCACCCCCACCCCCCTGTACACCTGCTTTGCTTTGCAGCCCGAGGAGCTGATCTCACCACGGAGGCTGACTCTGGCTATACCCCAATGGATCTTGCCGTGGCCCTAGGATATCGGAAAGGTCAGCCTGAGACATGGGGCAGTGACAGTGTGCTGTATGTAGAGTGATTGCAGAGGGGTACACAGGACATCCCTCTTGGATGTGTCACATGCCAGCAGTGAGAGCGTTCATGTTAGCAAACATCTAGTGCCACAGTGTACCTGGCCTGGGCACGGAGGCTGATGTGGGTCAGCGACTGGGTTCATGATGGGATACACACAGACACTGGGAGGCCCAAAGGAAGCTCTGGCCCAGCCCCATGATAGGTGGGAGTCAGGGAGGGCTTCCTGGAGGCCCAAGGGGAGGGAGGGAGGGTGGTGTCCAGGCTGGAGGAACAGTACACACACACAGGCCTGGCAGAATGAGGATGCCAAGGAGCCACAGCGCACAGGCTCACTGAGGCTAGCCCTCTCTGTGGCAAGAGGTAGGTGTGAGTAGGGACCATAGGCAGACCCCAGTTTTGATTCTCCATTTCCCCCTTCAGCTTCCCCATCTAGAAAATGGAGAGATACTAATAGAACCAAACCCTTGGGGTCATGGGGGGATTCCTTTGAGTTTTATCCCACTTGGGACAGAAATCATTCCTCAAGGCCCCTCTCATCCTTTAATAAAAGTCACAAGTCACCAATTTTGTTTGATAAAGACTGTTTTTATGACTCTAAAAAGCCTCCAAAAGTGCATTTTTACAAACCATGGGGAAGTTGAGTTTCCTGGCTTGGGTGCCTGTCTTCCCAGCTGTACTCTGGGGAGAGTGTGGATTTCCCCATGTATGATGTAGGTCCTCCATCCATGTCCCAGGGCTTGGAGATCCCTCTCTGCCCCCGAGAGGCAGGGTGCAGTTCTCATGGTGGGATACCCCAGCTCATCCCCCAGGAAAGTGTACACTTTGGCCGTTGCCCCTGCAGCCTCCATTGGATTCATGGCCCACCTTTCCCCTGTCCTGTTTCCAGTGCAACAGGTGATCGAGAACCACATCCTCAAACTCTTCCAGAGCAACCTGGTGCCCGCAGATCCTGAGTGAAGACTGCCTGCTGGGGACTCAGATACTCAGGGAACAAAACAGTTGACCTAGAACTAGCTTCAAAGGCAGCTCCTGGACAGACAGTGGGGGGGGATCCTTCCCAAGAGGAACCAATAAACCTTCTGTGTGCATAACTTGAAGGACTTCACTGTGCTTCCCCAAGGGTCTCCTGGAGGAGTCGGCTACCCAGTGGCCTCACACCCTCTCCCCCAGCACTCGCAGGTGGTAGATGACTACTCGGCCAAAAAAGTCAGTGGCGTCCTCAAGTGTCATCTTCAGCTGGTCCACCTCGGCAGCAGGCACAGGGAAGGTGTGAGCACAGGCAGTCAAGAGAAACAGGTAGCTCATCATTTCCCATCCGCCAGCCCCAGCTCAGACACCACCAGTATGCTGCATGACCCAGCACACTGTGAGCCCCTCTGAAGCTCTCACATAGAACAGGTTACCATCAGCGCATTTTACAGATGAAGCAACGGAGGCCCAGAGCCACTTGCTCAAGGTCACACACTAGGA
The DNA here is from genome assembly GCF_003265705.2 of Callorhinus ursinus. Classification (NCBI taxonomy): domain Eukaryota; kingdom Metazoa; phylum Chordata; class Mammalia; order Carnivora; family Otariidae; genus Callorhinus; species Callorhinus ursinus. Next base: position 2,388,608 of record NW_027397077.1, read on the forward strand.
TCCACAGCCTTCAGAGGCATAGACCATCCCCTCACCCCTCCATCCCAGAGGCCCAGGCAGGATATCTGAAGGGAGTTGTTGTCCTCAGGGTAGAAGTCCACAATCTTGCAAAGAGCCTCACTCCCCTGGGAACCTGCAGCAGGAAAAGGGGCAGGCTGTGAGGCTGGGGTTCCCCTCCCAAACCCCCACCTTCCAGAGCCTTCCAGTACCTTCCAGGTGGCCCCGGCGACTGGAGAAGCCCCCCTGAAACTGGATCTGCAGCTGGGAGACACGGATGCGCTGAGGAAACTCTAGTATCACCCACTGGGAGGGGCCCTGGAAGCAGACAGGGAAACTGAGGCTCACGATCACTTGCTCAGAGCCCTGCTATACCGGTCTCATTCACACAGTCGATGGTGGTGGGAGAGGGGGCCGTTCGCACACATTCCTCCGTGGCCAACTTGACTCCCCAGCTGGAGTTCTCCTTAGCTCTCAAGGCACTCTGGACCCCTGAATCTGATTCACGGGAGCGGGTAGAGGATCCAGGGAGAGGTGCCTCACCTGGTCCGAGTTCCAGCATGTCTCCTCATTCTGGTCGAACAGATGCTTCTTTCCAAACTGCCGGGTGTTGCGATTCAGCACTGAACTCACCCTGGAGGCACCAGAATCCGGGAGAAAAGAGGGGCTGAACCAAGCGCCGAGTTCCCGCCCACCAGAGGGCCTGCCGCCCCCCTCGCCTCCAGCTTTCCCCGGTACCCCCAGCTCTGTCAACCCGGGGCTCAAGGGCCACGCCCGCCGCTGCCCGGCGGCCAGATTCTCACCTGCTCACTGTCTCTGGACAAACCAAAGAGTGAGTCATTTCGGCTCCACAAAGCCTCACACGGCTCAGAGCTGACTTCGGCCGGTGTTCGAATCCCGGCGCCAACGAAGCCGCAGCGGCGCGAACTCGACCACGCCTGAGTCTGCAAGGGTTTCAAAGAAACTGCCAGTGACCCGAGGCCAGACTTTAACAGCGGGTCCAAGGAAGGGAAACAGGTTTCCTGTGGGTTTGCTCAGGCTCCGAACCTCAGTCTCTCTACGAACAGCTCGGAGAACCGAGCGAGACCCGGATCCACGACGACACCGCGCAGGCGCAATGTCACTCAGACCCGCCCAGCCTGCGCTCTCGGGGCAGGATGTAATTTGAGCCCCGCCCTTCCGTGCCCGCCTCTTAAAGGGCCTTCATCCGGTGATTAAGTTTCCATTGGAGCTGGAGGTCGAAGGCAGGCACCGAAAACATCGTGTGCCGAGTGTGTGTGGGGCGCAGTCTCCGATGCCTGTGGGTATAGAGCACTGGTTTTGGAGTCTGAGAGATAATGATGTTTCCCTACCTGGGGAAGTCTGCCAAATCCATTCTGTAACTGCTAATGCTGCCTCGCACTTCACTGCCTCCCAGGGACCAAAGGAAGAGCCGAGGAAGAGGCCACGATAGTGCCTGTACAGCGAGTCTTCATCAACCTCCCGTGTCCCAGCTGGAACACAGGAGGCTTAGCCTCCAAATCTTTCTTCCTAGTAAACGCTGCCTGGGACAGGCTTCATGGATCAAGATCCTGCTGAGCCTGAAGATGTTTGAGAAAGGGCAGGACACCATCCCATCTGCATGAATGGAGGGTTCTGAAACTGATCAGCCACTGGCAGGAGGCTGCAGTTTCCTGGCTTTAGCTGAATGGTCTAGAATCCAGCCCCTTTCTTCAAGGGCTAGGGGAATGGTTCTCTTGGCATCCTACTAGTATCGTCCCAAGCCCACTCCAGGACGGTCGGGGCCGGTGGGGGGGCTGGCTGGGAAACTGGGACACTAGCGGAAGGGTCGCCCCATCAGCCCCTGCCTGCCAGGACTTCCTGCATTCAGTCATGGCCTGGTGCCATCTAGACCTGGCTCTGTTGGTCTCAGGGCTGGGGCCAGGACTGCGGGTGGCAGAAAAGACCTCTGTATTCCCAGAGGAAAGTGGGAAGAGCATGGACCCTGGAGGGCCCAGATTTGGTTCAAATCCTAGGTGGGTCACTCACTCACTGGCCTGTGATCTTGGACAAGCATGTTGACCTCTCTGAGCCTCAGTTTCCTCATCTGTGAAATGGAGGGAATTCTATTTATAGGACTGCTGGAGAACTCAGTGGACTCAATGGACTGACACATAACAACAGTGGCCAGCCTTTGTTAAGAGCCAGTCCTGTGTTTGACTTGAAGCCACATTCTGTCTCCATCCACTGGTTCATCAAACCTGCGGTACTGGTCCATGTCACCTCCATTTTACAGCTGAGGATAGAGCCAATGTCCCCCAGGGAAGAATCATGGCCCTAGGGCCCCCCTTGCCACTCTTGGTCTTGGCATGGAGCCACCTTGCCCACTGGGATGAGGCCAGCTCAGTACCCTCTTCCCGCCTCCTCACCCCACTGGCGCCTGGGCATGAAAGAACCTCCTGTTTCTCCAGGGAATTAGCAGCTCTAAGCTCCCAGCAGAGCAGCCAAAAGTGGTCCATTCATTTGCCTGAGTGAGGAGAGACTAGGCACTCCCTCCCTCCTCACCCAGGCGATGGGGCAGAGGAAGCTCTGGAAGAGCCAGGAGCTGCCACTCCAGTTCACTGAGGGAAACTGAGGCACAGAAAAGCAAAGTCATTTTGCTAAGGTTATCCAGGGGCGACCAGGATTCAAACCTGTCTGGCTCTGGAGGTCTCTCCACTGAGCTGAGTTTTGCATTTGTCAAAAGAAGAACAGAGGCTCAGAGAGAGTCAGGTATTTGCTGAAGTCACACAGCAAGTATGGGTCAGCAAAGTGTCTCTCTGGGGTTGCAGCCCCACCCATGGCAAAAAAACAGGTCCAACTTCCCATGTGTTTGTCATGGCAGAGCAGGGTAGGGAAAGGCCTTCAGAAAGCTTCAAGCCTTGATTTCCGCCTGGGGGATAAGTGTAGTGATTGCTTCAGCCTGGAGAGTACGTAGGGGTGGATGTGATGGTTCCCAGGCCAGCAGCCCCCAGCGGGGCAGGTCCAGGTGTGATTCATCTGCCAGGGTCTGCCTGGGTCCAACAGGGCCTGCCTCAGAATACACAGATGCACGCTAGCTTCCAGCTGGACTTGTCCGTCCTGGCAGGGTGCGAGCCTGGGAGCCTGGGAGCCTGGGGAAGTGGGGGTGACAGTAGGAGTGGAAGGGAGTGGCCCCGCGTGAAGGGACTGGAGTGAGCTCACCGGGGAACCCCCGGGAGCCACAGCTGGGTGTGTTGAATGGTAAGCACAAGTAGCAGGGCTCTGAGATGGATCTCGGGAGGACTATACATCTCCATGTGGGTGCTGATTTTAGTTGGGTGCTGGCTGTCTGGAGGTGCACCCATGCCTATAAACAGGGTTGGAGGTGAACAACGTGGGGCAGATGTACCTGTTGGTGGCTGCCGAGACAGCTAAGGTGCAGTGCGTGCATTTGAGTGTGAAGGGACTAGAGGTGGGGCTGAGTTTGGTTGTGCAACCAGCATGGCTTGGGTGTGACCAAATGAGGTTGTATGTGGTCTGTGTGACGTATATGTGGCCTTGCCTCATGTGGTTGTATATAAGCCACCTGGGATGTGATGTGGGTTAGGGGTCCGTTGGTGACATTGTGCGACACGTGTGAATGTGGCTGCTTGTGTCATGTCCATGTGTCACCTTGGGCATGTTAAGAGGCACTTTGGAGGGCTACTGTCCACCTCTGAGACCCAGCTCTCCTGGAAGGTCCAACCTCCCTGCTCCTGTTCTGGTCCACCAGCCTCCTCCCCTGCTTCCTCCCCCAACTCGCTCCAGCCCCTGGCCTGGGCCCCAGTGTGGGGGGTACAGAGAAGGCACTCAGGGCTGGCAGGGGTGGCTCACCCAATCCCAGTGCAGGCCTATAAATAGCTCTTTGAGCCCAGCAGATTCCCAGGCAAGGTTGCCTCATTCAAGCCCCCAGCAACAGCCGCCCCCCCACCTCCCCTGGGCCCCAGGCCAGCCCCTCTAAGCTCAGTCCTGGCACTGGCCAGGGGGACCTGGGGGTGGAGAGGAAGGCGTGTAGAGAGGTGGGGGCAGTCAAGGGTGAGGGTCAGCTTGGCTCTGAGGCCATGAACCTAGGCTCCCACTTGGTCCATACCCATACTGTACAACCTCAGGCAGGTGGTCCCATGCCTCTGAGCCTCAGTTTCTCTCAGCTGGAAAGTGGGCAAAACATAAGAGCAGCCCCCATCTTATGTGTTTACTTCCCATTTCATTCTCTCAGCAACCCTGTAAGACAGGGACTCTTAATTATCCTCCTTTTAGATAGGGTAACCAAGGCACAGAAAGACAAAATGGCTGGCCCAGAGTCACTCTATTAGGAGTGGAAAAGAGGGGTTTTGAACCCTGAACTTGTGGAGGCAAAGCTGCTTGGATCCCTCGCATGTCACACAATCACACCCAGACCCCCGACCCCCCCACCCCAATGCTGCCATAATCACCCCTCACACCAACCTGTCAACTACAGACACTCATATCAATGTGACCCCTGACCTCCATCTCTCCTCTGTGATGAGGACTGAACAGTAAGCATAGCTCCCCAGTGTGTCACTTTGGCCCCTGCGGCCATCACTCGCCCACTCCTGGACCAGCTGACTGGGTCCACATGCATGAGACACGGACCTGTACCAATGCCTAGGGGCAACATTGCTCCCCTGGGGTCCTTCCTCAACCTTCACTCATCTCCACCCCCTCTTTGCTCTTTGGCAGTTTAGCCAAAACCATCTTGTCACCTATTTGTCTGTTCCCCCATCAGCCTGAGACACCCCTCACACACACACACACACACACACACACACACACACACACACACTCAAACTCACACATGTGGGACATGGTGTGAAGTGCAGACTCTCTGCCCAGTGCATCCCATTCTAAGCACCGAGAGACTAAGACCCTGGGAAGGAAAGGTGGGGGAAGGGCTGACCTCTTTAAACTTTTGATCCCCCTCATTTCCGTCATTTCCATTTTTCATTGTGGCAAAATACACCAGAACACAAAATTTACCATTTTCAAGTGTACAATTTAGTAGCATTAATTATATTTGCATGATTGTGCAACGATCACCACTATCCAGTTCTAGAACACTTTCATCGTCCCAAAAGGAAACCCAGTACGCATTTGCAATCATTCTCCATTCCCCCTCCCCCACCCCTGGGAATCGCTAATCTACTTTCTGTCTCTGGATGTGTCTGTTCTAAACATGTCATATAAATTGAACCATACTGTGGTCTTTTGCGTCTGGCTTCTTTCACTCAGCATGCTTTCAAGGATCATCCGTGATGTAGCATGTAGCAGGGCTTCCTTCCTTTTTATGGCTGAATAATATTCCTTTGTATGGATCTAGACTTCTTAAGGTTGAAGTCTCCCTGCAAAGACCCTGCCCAAAGCAAAAATATTCCTGGGACAACAGTACCTACTCCACAGCTGGTGCTCTATAAATGCCCACTGGATAAAGGAATGAATGAAAGAATGATACATTCAGGCTGCAGCTGGTGGAAACAGCTGTGGGGTGTGACAAGCCTGGGCTCCAATGCTGCGAGTCTCTTATCAGCTATGTGACCCAGCAATCTTCCTATCCTCTCTGAACCTCAGCTTCCTCTCTATACGTGGGATAAAACAGCAATTGTAGCCAAAACTCCTTCAAGTGTGAGCCCTGGAAAGTCAGGCAGGCCAGGGTTGGAATCCAAGCTCTGCCCTTCCTCTCTGCGCTACCTTGGAAGCTACTTCGTTCCCTGAGGCTCAGTTTCCACATCTGTAAGATGGGACAGACCCCACCATGGGGCGTCCGGGAACATTTAATGTGACCCCTGGGGCAAATGGGCGAATGGGCGGGAGATCAGACACCGTCCTCCCCGGGTGGGGTGAGAGGTGAAAGAAGTGGGGAGGAGGTTTTAGGTAGGGGGAGCCCCCACTCTCGCGCAGCCAGAGGCCTCCAGCAGGCAGGGGCGCATGCGCAGAGCAGCCCCGCGGCCCCTTTATAAGCGCTGAAGCGGCTCTGGGGCGAACGGAGCGCAGGGCGCAGGGGCTGGACCCGGCGCGAGCAAGCGGAGCCAGAGCGTCCTTTGTGCCGCGCGACCGCCCCGGGATGCGTCCGAGCTAGGAGTCAGGTGGGGGGGTCCGTCGTGGGGAGGGGGCCGCGTTGAGGGAGAGATCCTCGCGATTAGAGACAGAGCACGAAACTGGGGAGGGGGCCTGGGATCAGAGAGAAGCCCCTAGAACAAGGAGGGGGGCTGAGGGGGGGGAGGGGAGACCCAGGTTGGGGAGAGAACGCAAACTGGGAGGGCGCTTGAGAATGTCAGGGGGACTCGGATTTGGGGGTCAGTTCCCGGGTTGTCCTGGGAATGCGGAGACAATCCCAAGGTGGGGAGGGGGACGGGCTGGGGGTGGGTCTCAGAATTGGGGAGGGGGCACTGGGAATCAAGGCTAAGGGAGGGCACCCTGACTTTAGAGAGAAGAAGAGGATACCCAGATGCTATATGGGGGGCTCCAGAACTGGGCATCCCAGTGTCCGAGCTGAGACACCCCAGGATTTTAAGTGGGGATTCCCAATTTGCAGATGAATGGAGGAATCCAGGCTGGACTGCTGCGGGGAGGGGGGCCCTCCAGATTAGCCTGAGTCCAATAGAAGGGGGTCTTCCCTGAGTGTGAATGGCCATGGGAAAGGGGCGCCCTACAGTCTCCCTCTCCTTTTGGCCCAGGTCCTGTCACCACATCCTGATTCAGGGAGGAGGCTCTGGGGGGCTCCATCCCAAGGTGGTCCCTGTTGTTCCCTCAGATCTGGAGTTGGGGTGGTGTCCCTTCTCCCAGAGAGCACACTGGGTCTCCCAGGTGAATGCTGGGTGTGAGTCCCCAAAAGCCCCCAGTTAGGATCCCCAGGACACGTGAGGGGCACCCAGTCCCAAGAGGGGGGCCGCTCCCAGCACCTCCAGATCTGACCGTGTCCTCACGGAGAGACACAGACACTTCCCTCACCCCTTCAGTTCGATCTGCCCACATAGACTCTTATGGAAGTACTGGCTTGGTTTGGGGGCACAGGCACTAGGAAGTAGGGGGCTGGGACCCCAGGCCCGGCCTAGGCAGGAGCGACCCCCATTTCTGTGCATGGGGCTTTGTTCCTCTCAGCAGCATTAATGGGAGACAGCCAGGATGAAGAGAGGTTTGGCGCTGGGCCCCAGCGGGGGACGTGGGGGAAGGGCAGAGAGGGAGGGGTGGGCAGATCGTGGGACCTCAGAACCCAGCAGCTTCACTGGCTCATGGACATTCCCAAATGGAAGGTGCCCCCGCCCCAGGAGGTGGGGGCTTTGTGTGTGTGTGTCGGTGTGTCTACCCCATGCTGAGAGAGGCTGTGTTCCCAACGAGGGTCTGGGTTCCTCTGTGAGTCTAATGTGACTGAGGTTGTGTCTTTGTCAGGAAACTTATGCCAGGGGCCACATCACCAGGTGGCAAAATGATGTGTGCCCGCCAGTCACCAAGGCCACATTTATCCAGCCTGGTCTGTGCCAGGGCTGGCATCACCATGTGTGAGTGTGTGTGAGGAACTGTGTCTGACGGTATAGCCTCATCGAGGGGTTTATGTGGAGAGCCTGAGACTGTGGGTGTGTGTCTTTGTGCAGAAGACGTGCTGCCTGCCTTGTAAGTGCCCATATTGTCTCTCTTTGTTAATGTCACTGTGAATCCGAGTGTGCGCGTGTGTCTCCCAGGCTCTGAGTCTGGGGTGTGTGGCTGCATGTACAGAAAGGAGGTCCTCTCCATGTGATTGGCGGTGTGGACCCTGAGCCTGGGGATGTGTGAGATATGATCTGTGTGCAGAGTTGGGGAGCTAATGGGGGAGACGCTGGGGCTCAGGTCCCCAAGGGGCAACCCGAGATGGTTTACTGAGCCTGGCTTCCGTTCTCCTCTGAGAAGTTCCACGATCATGCCCATGCACACGAATATGCCCAGACTCCAAGGCTAGAAACACACTCACGGCCCCTGCGGAGGGACACTTGGACCCACACATCCAGAGACCATAGTGGGTCTCCTATGCTCCACGCAGTGCACAGAGCTGCTGCAGACCGATGCACACATCTACACATCACAGGGCACAAGTTCACATCCATGCCTGGACACAGTATCCCGATGCACACCTAGGCACACACAAAAATGCCTGCTGGCAAACTCACCCACATTCAGTCCCCACTAAGACAGGAGGTGGGTATGAGGGAGGGACACACACACACACACACACACACACTCTCTCTCTCTCTCTCTCTCTCTCTCTCTCTCTCCTTCCGGACTGCCCCTCCTCCAAGGCCCCACAGGCCCCTGTTTGCATATGCATGAGGCTCATGCATTATTCATGAGGGGACGAGCCCCAGACAGCTGCGTAAATGCTCACCTCTGGCTGCTCTGGGGAGGAGGTATTTTAAGAGAAAGTGTGTGGGTGTGTGAGGGTGCAAGTGGAGGGAATAGAGTGCATCTGGGAGAGTGTGTGTGCAGGTGGGAGGGTGCACCTGAAACTGTCACTGTGTTGGATCACCTCTGTACATTTGCGTGTGTACATGAGGCTTTGTATACAAAAAGCTGATTTTTAATTTGACATTTCTAGCACTTCACAAGTCTTAGCTTGTTCCATCCTCACCATAACCATGAGGTACATGCTGGGTGATCCCCATTTTACAGATGGGGAAACAGGCATAGAGGATGAAGCAGCATGTCTGAGATCATACAACGTATGGAAAGTAGAGGCAGGGCTTTTTTTTTTTTAATGTAATTTCTGGACCTACCGTGGGGCTTGAACTCATGACCCTAAGATCAAGAGTCACATGCTCCTCCAACTGAGCTAGCCAGGCACGCCTGGATGTAGTCTGTACTTTTAGCCATACAGTGTGTGTGTGTGTGTGTGTGTGTGTGTGTGTGTGTTCGTGTTCTCTGAACTTGCCCCCTCCTAAGGTCCTCTTGGGGTAGGTGCAGTGTGGAGTCCTGCCCCACACGCTAATACCTTGCCAGACCTTGAACAGCCATCAGGGGACCCCACACTTGTGCAAGGTTCCAAGGTGGAGAAATGAGGACAGCCTGGAATGGAGACAGAAGTTGCTGAGGTTTATGGGTTGGTAGTTGGGGGCACCATCGCAGGGATGGACTCTGCCCTGCTGTGCAGCCCTAGGCAAACCACTAACCCTCTCTGGGCCAGAGGCGCTGCCAGAGGAAGACAAGGAGACCAAGTGTGCAGTGTCCCCGCATCGTCTCGCTAGAGTTCAGCACCACGGATAGGTCCCTGGCTGGCCTCCCAGTAGGGCCTCTGGGAGCTAGGAAAGGGCATTGGGGATGGGATGAGCTGTCCTCCACAGCCCCGTTCTGGCTCTATCTACACTCCCCTTCTCAGGGCTATTCTTTTATTGAGGTAAGGGTGCAAGATCTGGGTTTATAGAGGATGCTCTAACTTGCCATCTGTCCCCACCTCCTGAGCCCCAGTAAGGGAAGTGGTACAGAGGGCTGGGAGACATTGGGGAGGGACTGCCTCTCCAGGGTTTCTGGTCTCTGGAAGAATGTGAAGACTGGGAGGGCACTGCTGTGTCCCAGTACCTGGATTGGGCCTTACTTATAGTTGGCACTCAATAATTGTCCATTTTATGCCTGAGGGCCACAACCCCTAGAGAAGGCTGGACCCACAACTGGAGTTTCTCTGTGGACCTAGGAGGCATCTTTGCTAGGCAGTATGAAGTCAGGAAGAGGGTGAGGTGGGCAGGGGTGAGGCCCCTTCCTCCAGCTGGGACTTGGCAGCTTCTCAAAAATCCCAGAAACCAAGAATAGAATCTTGGCGACAACCAAATCCTGGAACTGAAGCTGAGAATCGTGTCAGTCAGGAAACCCAGATTAAAGGCTGGGTTGGAGGCCAGCCTACTGTCAGGACTGGGGACCCCAGGCAGACTGGGACTGGTTGCTGCCTTCTGGGAGCCCCCAGTCTCATGGGCAAGGCCAACCTGAAAAATGGGATTTTTATCTTGGCTGTGTTAAGGTCAATAATAATAATAACAGCTCAGGGGAGCCTGGCTGGCTCAGTTGGAAGAGCATGTGGCTCTTGATCTTGTGGTCATGAGTTTGAGTCCCACTTGGGTGTAGAAATCACTTTAAAAATAATTATTTTATTTTATTAAAGATTTTATTTATTTTAGAGAAAGAGAACATGAGTGGGGGGTGGGGAGGGGTGGAGGGAGAGGGAGAAGCTGATTCCCCACTGAGCAGGGAGCCTGACATGGGGCCCAATCCCAGGACCCCAAGATCATGACCCAAGCCAAAAGCAGACACTTAACCAACTGAGCCACCCAGGCACCCCAAATAAATAATTTTTTAAAATAATAATTTTAAAGCCCACATTGGGCTCCCTGCTGGGCGGGGAGCCTGCTTCTCCCTCTCCCTCTGCCTGCTCCTTCCCCAGCTTGTACGCTCTCTCTCTCTCTGTCAAAAATAAATAAAATCTTAAAAAAATAACAATAATAACAACAACTCAAACTTACTCCTTCACGCCAGGCAATTGTAGGCATTTTATTATTTATTTATTTATTTATTTATTTTAAAGATTTTATTTATTTATTTGACAGAGAGAGAACAAGCGAGTGCACACAAGCAGGGGGGAGTGGCAGGCAGAGGGAGAGGGAGAAGCAGGCTCCCTGCAGAGCTCGATCGGGGCTTGATCCCAGGACCCTGGGATCATGACCTGAGCCGAAGGCAGATGCTTAACTGACTGAGCCACCCAGGCGCCCCAGTTCTAGGCATTTTGTATGTATTGACTATACTTACGCATCTATTCCTTCCAACTACCTGATGTTATCCCTATCTAACCTACAAAGAAACCAAGGCACAGAGAAGCTAATCTACTTTTTCCAGGTCACACAGCAAGGAACAGGCAGAGAGACAAACCCAGGTCTGATTCACTCCAGCACCCATGCTTCTGACTGTGAGACTTGACTGTTGGGATTCTGAAGTCAGCTGGTCCTGGGTTTAGATCCTGGCTCAGCCCTTGCTTGCTGACTGTGTGACCTTGAGTGACACGCTAGCCTCTCTGAGCCCCGCTTTCCAGATCTGTAGAGTGGGGGACTTGGCCCTCCCACACTGACTGCCTGGGAGGGTAATACTCACTCCCATTCTCCCTCTCTCTCCATCTTGTTCCAGGTCCAGGATGGGGGCCATGTCTGTCTGGGCCTCGGGCCTCCTGATGCTCCAGATGCTGCTGTTTGTGGCTGGGGAACAGAGTGAGTTGGCTTGTAGGGTGGGAGAAGGTTGGGTTCTGGGGTACTGACAAGATGGGGAAGCTTTTTAACTCTAGAGCCTTCTCCTGCTGGCTCTCTGGCTTGGTCTGGAGAATAAAATGAGAATAGATGAAAAAGGTCTTTGAACAGTCAAAAGCGAACAAGACACCTGAGAGGTTATTTTTAGTCATTGCCAGCGGAGGATGGAGGTTCCTGCCTCTCACTGTTTTGCTGAGATGAGCTGGAGAGAGAGAGAGAGGAAAAAAAAATGATAATAGCGCAGAGATTGATTAGTGATGCCTGCCATGGGTGGGGCAATAGAAATAAGGTCTGTGTGACTTTCCTTGGTATCTCCCCAGTGGTGGTTAAAAGCCCAGGCATTAGAAATGCCTCCTGATTTGCTCTGTGGTCTTAGGCAAGTACAGTGATGTGTCTGAACTCAGTTTCCTCAACTCCCCCAAAACATGATGAGACATGGCTACCTCTGCCTATGGTTATGAAAATCAAATGAGCTGATTGCTATGTATAAGATGCCCATTATATAGAAGGTACTCTGCAAACACAAACATTTCCCTTCTAATGGCTTCCTCTTACTTAACTTTTGAGGAAACTGTGACTCAGAGAAGGACAGTGACTTTCTCATGGCCACACAGTGAGTCAGTGACAGAGAGTCAAATCCCTGGCAGCCAAGATCTGGATTTTGAGTGGAGGCAGAACTATGACGGGATCTGACCCTATTACTCCTCTTTTGCTCACAGACTGGGGTGCACATCACATATCCATTGACTGCATTATGATGTTGTAGGCAACCTACCCTCTCTGGCTTTAGTCTCCCTATCTGTAAAGTGAGGGAAAGAGCAGTTTCTGCTGGTCCCTGTCTTTGAGTCAGGTCCTCTTTCCACGTTCTCCACTCCAGGCACCCATGACGTCTCTGCTGCTGCCTCCGCCACCATCGACAAGGGGCTCCACATGCAGAAGGTGGGGTCGGGGTTGGTTCGGGCCGCGTTGGCAGAGCTGGTAGCCCTGCCCTGTCTCTTCACCCTGCGGCCATGGCCAGGTGCAGCCCGAGAAGCCCCTCGAATCAAGTGGACCAAGGTGCGGACTGCATCGGGCCAGCGGCAGGACTTGCCCATCCTGGTGGCCAAGGACAATGTGGTTCGAGTGGCCAAGGGCTGGCAGGGACGTGTGTCACTGCCTGCCTACCCCCGGCACCGGGCCAACGCGACGCTACTACTGGGACCACTGAGGGCCAGTGACTCTGGACTCTACCGCTGCCAGGTGGTGAGAGGCATCGAGGATGAGCAGGACCTGGTGCCCCTGGAGGTGACAGGTCAGTTGAGGGTAGGGGAGACGACAAGGTTGGGGAGGGGAGGGGCTGAGCCAGAAGCTCACCCACAGAATGTCACCTTAGAGAGCACTCCCTGAACAATGATTCCCTTTCGATTCTTCTTCTTTTTTTTTTTTTTTTAAGATTTTATTTATTTGACAGAGAGAGACACAGCGAGAGAGGGAACACAAACAGGGGGAGTGGGAGAGAGATAAGCAGGCTTCCCGCGGAGCAAGGAGCCCAATGCGGGGCTTGATCCCAGGACCCTGGGATCATGACCTGAGCCGAAGGCAGATGCTTAATGACTGAGCCACACAGGCACCCCCCTTTCAATTCTTCTGATAAAGTCCCAAAGAAAGTCTCCTCTAGGACTACCTTTTTTTTTTTTTTTAAGATTTTATTTTATTTATTTGAGGCAGAGAGAGAGAGAGAGCACAAGAGGGCGTAGGGTGAGAGGGAGAAGCAGACTCCCTGCTGAGCAGGGAGCCTGATGCGGGACTTGATCCCAGGACTCTGGGATCATGACCCGAGCTGAAGGCAGTTGCTTAACCAACTGAGCCACCCAGGCGCCCCAGGACTACCCTTTCTATAACACTTCTATCTTACCTAAGAGAGAGCAACTTCTGGCTCAGTCTCTTGTGGGCCACAGTATTTTACAGGCTTTTAGAACTTTAAGTCCCTTTCATGGTTACCTACTTTCCCATAAGACAAAGGATATTGACTTTCTATTTGAAATAGGAATATACATTTCCTTTTATAATAATTTTTTAATACAATAAAATAAATTTATGTTTTAAAGAGTGAAGTTTTCTTTCTGAAGTCGATTGAAAAAATATATTAAGTAAATAACAGTACTCAAATACCTGTTTAACCAACTCCTGTATTAAATTCCTTCTGTTGAAATATCCAGTGTTTCTCTTTTCCTAACTGATCAAGGTGAACAAAACAAAACAAAAAATTTTTTTGATTATTAAAGCAAAGTCCGGGGCGCCTGAGTGGCCGCTGGTTAAGCGACTGCCTTCGGCTCAGGTCATGATCCTGGAGTCCCGGGATCGAGTCCCACATCAGGGTGCCTGTTCAGCAGGGAGTCTGCTTCTCCCTCTGACCCTCCCCTCTTTCATGCTCTCTCTATCTCATTCTCTCTCTCAAATAAATAAATAAAATCTTTAAAAAAATAAAATAAAATAAAGCAAAGTCCTAGAAAAGGGTGTGGCACGGTAGATGCACAAAAGGTAATTGACAAAGGACTCAGTGAATGATTATTGTGTGGAAAACATCCTGTGGATTCTTGCTGGGAAGTTGATTTCCCTTAACCTTCTTTGGCCATGGGCAAATCGCTGCACCCCCAGTCTTCCCCCACCCACAGTATCTCACTGCATATTTTATGGGGTCAGCCAACTATCCCTTTTCCAAGGCCTTGCTGATCAAAACTGATAAAGCTTGAAGAAAACTGGTAAATGATAAAGGAAGTAAATTCCTCCTCTGGGCTTGTTCAATTGATTCATTCAATTAAACATTTATTGAGCACCTACCATATGCTAGTCTGGTGCTGGGGATATTATCAAAACTGAGATGCAACTGTTGCCTTCCAGGAACTCTGATAAAATAGAATGTTTCATTCCTTTGTCTTGCTCAGACATTTCTTTCATCCCTAAATCAGAATTTCAGTAACAGTGAGCCCATTATTGATGTTTCACATCCTGACTTGCATGTCACCTCCTCCAGTAAGTCTTCCATGACTCCATTTCCAGGCGGAGCGAGAAACACTTGATCTCCCATTGCCCCCTGGGCTTCCTCTATCAGTGCATGTACTTAATCCTTTTTCCTTTTTTTTTAAATTTTATTTTTAAGTAATTTCCACACCCAATGTGGGGCTTGAACTCACAACCCCGAGGTCAAGTTGCGTGGTCAACCAACTGAGCCAGCCAGGTGCCCCAGCATGTACTTATTTCTTACAAGGCAGAATTTCTCTCACTCTTCTCCATGCCTCCATGCCTCCTGTCACCTCCAGGGTCTAAACCTGGGCATGGAGAGTGCTATCTTTAGAGTCAGGTCATCCTGGATATGAGTTTTGGCTGTGCCTCATACTGGCTCTGTGGAACTGGCCATGTCCCTTAACTTCTCTTAGCCTTAGTTTTCTCCTCTGGAAATGGGAATAATCATAGTGTTGATTCTATATTCTATAATCATAGTAAGATTTCAATGAGATCATACTTATAAATGCTTTTTTTTTAAAGATTTTTTTATTTATTTGAGAGAGAGAATGAGATAGAGAGAGCATGAGAGGGGGGAGGGACAGAGGGAGAAGCAGGCTCCCCGCCGAGCAGGGAGCCCAATGCGGGACTCAATCCCAGGACTCCAGGATCATGACCTGAGCCGAAGGCAGTCCCCCAACCAACTGAGCCACCCAGGCGCCCCACTTATAAATGCTTTTTACATGGTAAACATTTGACAAATTGTAGCCCTTTATGGCCATTGTTATCAGTTTCCTTATCGAAAAATGGGGGCATATCAGTCTGGCATGGTACAGGGCAGCATAGCGGAGCAGGTCTATTATTATCAAACTGGGGGAAGGGGCATTCTGCAAGAGGGAGGTCTGTTCTTGAAGATTCCAGCATACATCAGCCTCTATCCTGGATGTTCCCCCACAGGTGTTGTGTTCCACTACCGGGCAGCTCAGGATCGCTATGCACTGACCTTCGCAGAGGCCCAGGAGGCCTGCCGTCTCAGCTCGGCCACCATTGCAGCCCCACGGCACCTGCAG
Organism: Callorhinus ursinus; assembly: GCF_003265705.2. Taxonomy (NCBI): domain Eukaryota; kingdom Metazoa; phylum Chordata; class Mammalia; order Carnivora; family Otariidae; genus Callorhinus; species Callorhinus ursinus. The sequence goes on from NW_027397077.1 coordinate 2,403,936, forward strand.
GCTGCCTTTGAAGATGGCTTTGACAACTGTGATGCGGGGTGGCTCTCTGACCGCACTGTTCGGTGAGGGGGCACACAGGGTTGGGACATGGAGACCTAGCCTCTGGGGAAAGATGGTCATTGGGGGCCCCAGGCACACACATTTGAGAGGGACCCCCTCCTTGTCTTATCAGGTATCCTATCACCCAGTCCCGTCCTGGTTGCTATGGCGACCGTAGCAGCCTTCCAGGGGTGCGGAGCTATGGCAGGCGGGACCCACAGGAACTCTACGATGTGTACTGCTTTGCCCGTGAGCTGGGGGGTAAGTCTGGGGCTGGCAGGACACCCCCACCGCACTTCCCTGAGCCCCGGTTACCTCCCCAACCCCCATGCCTCCTTAGGGCTCTCTTAAGTCTCATCCCTCTCTAAACCTGCAGCCAATATCTGGGCTCACCCTTCTCTGAGCTTTCCTTCCCTCCGGGAGCCCCTCTCCTTCCCTGTGCCCCTTCCTTCCCTCTCTCTGAGACCCTGTCCCTTCTCTGAGCCTCTCCCCCTCCCTGGCCCCTCTCCCTCTTCTTACCCTCCTCTTCGTCTCTGAGGGCCCCTCGCTAAGCCCCTCCGTTTCTCTGAAGCCCAACACACTCAAGGGCCTGAGTTACCTTATTCGTAAAAAGAAGCTAAGGCCCTCCTCTTAGCACTGCGTGAGAGGTAAAGACTTCGACGGGTCGGGGTGAGCACAGCTGTGGCTGTCGCCGCCTGGTTTAGCCACCACCCAAACCCGGCCAGGCTGGGGTTTAGAGTGGGACCCCCTTCCCGGGGTTCCGGGGGAGGATCCCCCAGGCCCGCGTGACGTTCGCCCGCGCCTTCCCGCAGGCGAGGTCTTCTATGTGGGCCCGGCCCGCCGCCTGACACTGGCCGGCGCGCGTGCCCAGTGCCGCCGCCAGGGCGCCGCGCTAGCCTCGGTGGGACAGCTGCACTTGGCCTGGCACGAGGGCCTGGACCAGTGCGACCCGGGCTGGCTGGCCGATGGCAGCGTGCGTTACCCGATCCAGACGCCGCGCCGGCGCTGCGGGGGCCCAGCCCCGGGCGTGCGCACAGTCTACCGTTTCGCCAACCGCACCGGCTTCCCGGCGCCCGGAGAGCGCTTCGATGCCTACTGCTTCCGAGGTGCGTGTAAGGGCACGCCCCGAGGTTACACACCCTGGTCAAGGCCACGCCCCTGGGAATTTTGCTTTCTAGTGGAGGCGGAGCCCAGACGGAGGAGAGACTCTTGGAAACCTCTGAGATAAGCCACGCCCTCGGGTGAAGGCCACGCCCCCAGTGCTGACCTTTCCCTAGGAGCCCGGTCCTGGGGGTAGGACCGCGGCCGGAGAAAGCCAAGCTCTGGCGGGAAAGTTCTGTTTAGGGGGTGGGCTATATCTCTTGAGGTCGCTGAATGACACGCTCCTGGGTGGAACATATTTTAGCTGGAGGCTTGTGCATAAGTATCCCCTGGGGAGGAAGTGCTGCCTTGATTAGCCATGGCCCCTGGGCAAGGCCACACCTCCAGGGACTAGGGAGGACCCTAGTCCTTGGAGGGGGACCAAAGCTTCAGAAGCAGCAAACCTGACTCCAAGGACCTAAGTCTAATGTGCAAGGGGGGAAAAATTCCCTTTGTAGGAAGGCCACACTCATTAGGAGCTTCCTCTCCCCAGAGGGGGAGCCATCGCCCAGGCCTGATCTTCTCCCATGAGAATTGGCCACTGCCTGAGCTTTACCCAGGAGCCAGGCTGTCTCTTGACCCCTTACTATGACCAGTTGACTGACCTTGACAGTGGGCCCCAGCCTGAATAGTGGGAGTGATAACTTCGCACCCCCCTCTCTCAGTCTGGGAGATCCCAGAAACCGCCCAGAAGTTTCAGACAGAGGGGCACAGAGAGACAGAGATATACAGAGGTCTGTGCTACAGCATGCTGGAGTGGGGGTAGACTTCAGGTGGAACTTCCCAGCCAGCCCCGGACCTGACACAACCTTTTCGGCTTTCTCCCACAGCTCATCACCCTACACCACATCAACATGGAGACCCAGAGACCCCCTCGTCTGGGGATGAGGGGGAGATTCTGTCCGCAGAAGGGCCCCCAGCCCAAGAACTGGAGCCCAGCATTAGGGAGGAGATGGTCACCCCTGACTTCCAGGAGCCTCTCGTGTCCAGTGGGGAGGAAGAACCTCTGATTTTGGCAGGGAAGCAGGAGTCTCAGGAGACCCCCAGCCCTGCCCCTGGAGGCTTCACGCTAGCCTCAAGGCCCTCCCTGGAGGCTGAAGAGGTGTGGCTGAGCACAGCGGCCCCCAGCTCCAGCAGTCCTAGCACTGCAGTGGGCACACACACGGAGGCAACTCCAACTGGCCCCATACCCAGGAGGAGGGGACGCTTTAAAGGGTTGAACGGCCGCCACTTCCAGCAGCAGGAACCCCAGCAAGGCCTGGAGATGGGGCTTGAGGCCGGCACCCAGCCCCCAACTCCAGAGGCTGCTGGGAATCACGTGGAGCCTCCGCTGGCCACGGGAGCCACAGATGCCTCAGGGAGTAGCCGGAGCCAAAGCCCCTGGGCCATGCTGACCAATGAGGTGGATGTGCCTGAAGCTGGTGAGTGGGGTCCCAGGGGGGAGGTGCGACCTGCCTGGGGGTCTGATGGGGACGCGGGAAGAGGCTCCAAATCCCAGCTGAGTCCCCAGGCCTCCCCTAGCCTCAGAAGCCCCCTCTTCCTTGGGCCTGGAGCCAAGGGGACTCAACAGAAGGAACTGCTAAGAGATAATTCGAATTACTCTTGTTGATATTGTTGCAGGTTCCCCTGGTGGCAAGAGCCCCCCAGAGCCCTGGCTGTGGCCCCCAACTGTGGTCCCACCCAGCATCCCAGGCCCCAGCAGGGTCCTTGATCTGAAACTAGAGGAAGCCAAGGGCCCCAGTGTGAGGCCAGCCACTCCTGACCTGCCCTTGTCCCCCTCAGAGGCCACCTTCCTGGCACCTGGCCCCTCAGAAGGCCCCAGCATTGCCTCCTGGGAGGTATCCCCCATGGTCTCTTCCCCAGACCTACCTATCATGGCCATGCTGCGGGCCCCAAAACTGTGGGTACATCCACACCCTACGTCCCTCCCCACGCAGGCCGACAGGGTCACGGGGCATAGTGAGGCCATGGCCACTGGCCCACCCTCTCCCGCCTCAGAGACTGAGGCTGTCCCCCAGGACCCCATCCATCTAGAGGTGCATTCCCTGTCCCTCTCCTCAGTCCCAACAGGACAGGGTAGAGAGGCCACATCCCCAACAGTTGGCAGCCACAGAGCAGGACGTCCAGTAGCTTCTTCGCAGACAGCCACAGACACACAAGCTGGAGCCAGTCCTAACCATCCCAGGGCAAACTTCGGAGAAACTGGGGGGACCAGCCCTACTGGGCTCAGCAAAGCTGAGCTCCCCAGATCCAGCCCACAAGCTTCTGTGGACAGGGATGTGGCAGAAGATTTCACCCCCACTGAGACAACCACTGAGCCCACAGGAGTGAGAGACATCTCAGAGTCTGGGTCTGGGGTCGTCAGCACAGCGGAAAGCTCCAGTTCCAGCTCTCAGGCCACCGTGGACGAGGCACAGGGCACGTGGCCCTCATTGCACAGTGAAGGGCTGGACTCCCACCCTCCATCTGCACCCTCAGGGGGCCCCAGAGTCTTCTTAATCCCTGGGGTCACCCCGAGTTCAGAGTCTTGGGCTGCTATAAATGGAGAAGCCATGTTGGGGCCCACGGATTCCACAGCCACACTGGACGCCAGTGTTGCTGGTGGGATTTGGGAACATGGATCCCACGGGGTTGAGGGAGCCGAAAGCCCCACCTTGAGCCCTCAAGTGGCTGTGGATTCAAGCATGGTGATGTCCCTCTTGTCCCTGGACCAGGGGGACAAGGTTGGGGTCCTGGCCATGTCCACAGTGGCCTCCTCAAGCTCCCAACCCCATCCAGAACCAGAGGGCCAGACGGTGACCCCGGGAACCCTGGGAGCCTTGGCCCCTTCACATGAGAGCAGCCCCCGGGGGGAGCCTGTTTTTCCTTCTTGGACACCGACGGCTGTCAGCGTTGACAAGCCTGCCTCAGTTTCCTCAGGAGAGCCTACAGTGCCGGGAGACTCCCCCAGCACCCCTCCGCCTGCCTCTCTGGGCCCAGAGGAGTTTGAGCTGGAGGTCCTGGCAGGGAGCCCAGGTGTGGAGGGCTTCTGGGAGGAGGCAGCGAGTGGAGAAGAGCCGACCCTGCCAGGGACCCCTGCAAATGGGAGTGCAGAAGAGGGTGAGTTCAAAGCTTGTGACCTCATCCAGCCCACTGTGGTCAGGGCTTGGGGACAAGGGGCTGGGGAGCGCAGCGCCGAGAGGGAGGGTTATTCATGGGCCCCCCCCGGGGAGGTTTCTAAGAGGGGATGATGTTGGAGGTGGGAGCTCTTTAGGCAGAGTTGAATTGCGGAAAGTGTGTTCCTGGAAGAGGCACCAGCTGGGCAAAGGCCAGGAGGTGAAGTTGGACCTTTGTTTTGATGCACAGTGAGTAATGGGGGAATGATGAGGCATTGGATGGAGTTTGAGTTGGGGGATGAGTCCAGTCAACAAATCATGCTTATGTCCATGCTGAGCTAGACAGTTCTGTGAGATACTGGGGTCTGGCCTTTAGGGACACCTCAGTCTGGGAAGACAGAGGTGGACATAGATATGCCCAGGTGGGGCTGGAGGGAGGAGGCGTGGCAGGAAGGGCTTTTTGTTCAAGTGGGAATTGCAAGTGGAATTCAGTGGTGCGGATGGGATCGTAGGGGCCCCTGAGCCACAGGGAAGATGGGTACTGGGGAGAGGCAGAAGGGGTGGGCATCTGCCCCATTTTATAGAGAGCAAAAGAAGGCTTAGGGAAGTATGCCTGCCTCCTAGTCAGTGGCCAGACTTCAATCAGAGCCCAAGTCTGTGAAAGCCTTAACTGCCCTCTGTCCAGTGGAGTCCAGAAAAAGCCGAATGCCCTGTTCTGGGGCCAGGTCTGCCTGCCAGCTCAGCCTGCAAATGCTGGCGCTTTTTTTTTTTTTTTTTTTTTTCAATTGAGCTTTAAAAAAAAAAAGAAGCAGCAGCTAATTAAAAGACACTTTTTTTTCTGAGTTGCAAAACACCCTTATTAACACAATTGGTTTTACACTTGCTCCTTTTTTTTGAAGGCAAAGTGTGGCGACGCCGCAAACAGTGGATGCAGGTTTTCATCTTCCACTCTCTGTCACCTCTGGGCTGTGTCCAGGACTGCATCCTCTTTTCTCAGATGCCTGAGAGGCAAGCGGATTCTGGGCAGGGGCGCAAGCATCAATAAAGGCTGATGCTTATTGGTGCCTGCTGCATGCTTGGCTTGCTCTGAGCACTTTACTGGAATCAACTTGGTTAATCCTTATAATGTCCATGTGGAACAAGTCCTAGCAAGATCCTCACTTTACAGATGGAGAGATTGAGGCACAGGGAAGTCAGGTGACTTGAGCGGAATCATGCAGCTGAGGAGCGTAAATGATAAGATTTGAATCCAGGCCATCTGACAACAGTGTGTCTCGAACACTAGGTCGTACAATGCATATTTCATTGGTGTCAGAAAAAACAAACACCCAGGGTCTTGGGGAAGGGGTGAGCTCACCCAGGGAAGGAGTAGAGAAGAGACTGGTGGTGGGAGATGGGCAGAAGGAAGGAGGCTCAAAGCCAAAGGAGCTAGAGAAGGGGATGCTCAGAGAGGTAGGAGGGAAAACCATGGCTAGGGATGCTAAGAAAAGTGCTTTGGGTGTAGCCCCCAAGACCACAGCTGCGTCTGTCTTGGACTCTGTTGGTTTCTTGGCTCCAGACTGAAGGCAGCAGCAGCCTGGGTGGAGGGAGGCAGCCAGCGCTGGGGGAGACCCAAGCGCCTACCCGCCCGCCCGCTTGTAGCAGAAATGCTAATGAAGCCAAAAATAAACGCAGCGCCAGTGAGCGACTGAGTCACCGCCAGCCCGTGGGTAGGTGTCAGCAGCTCACGGCACCTGGTGGGGCTCACGCGTCCCAGCGCCCGGCAGCCCCATGCGTGTGCACACACGTGCTGGGGTGGTACCAGGGACGGATACAGCCAGCCACAGGCCCCTCTGGCCATCCATGGGGACACCTGCCATCACCCCGCGGACAGGTGTCAGCCACTACAGAAGGACCAGCAGCTACTTCCATTCAGCTAACAAGCAATTAGTGAGTGCCTGCTGTGTTTCAGGCCCCATCTGGAGACCAAGTCCCTTGTCCCCTGGAAGCTGACATTCTAGGGCGACATTCTAGAACTTTCCCAATGATGGAAATGTTCCTGGAGCTGTGCTGTCTAATATGGTAGCAACCGGCCACGTGTGGTTACTGAGTCCTTGAAATGTGGTTCGTGTGACTGAGAAACTGCGTTTTTACTTTCATTCCAATTTAATTTAAACTTAGATAACTATATGTGGCTGCCATGTGGAGCACCGCTGCTCTGGGGGAAGGCGGAGACAAGTAACAGTGGTCCTAGTAAATAAGCAAATTATATTGGAGGCTAGAAAGTGATATGGGCAAAAGAGAAAAGTAAAGCAAAGGGTGGGGGATGCCAGTGGGAGTTTTCTAGTTGTGGAAGGGAGGGCTCAGAAAGGCCTCTCTAACCGGAGGAAATTTGAGCAAGCTGGAAGGAGGTGAAGCAAGAGCCATGCAGAGATCTAGGGGAAGAGCATTCCAGGCAGAGGGAATGACCTGTACAAAGACCCTGAGGTCGATCCCTGCCTGGCATGTAGTAGGAACAGCAAAGCCAGTGTGGCTGGAGCAGAGTGAGCCAGGGGATGAGAGGAGGAGGGAGGGCAGGCAGATGTTGGGAAAAATCACACAGGGCCCTGTGGGCTGCAGTGAGGACTTTGGCTTTTCCTCTGAGGGTAACGGGGAGCCATGGAGGGACCTAGGCAGAGGAGGGACATGACCTGACTCAGGTTTACATAAGCTATCTCTGTCGGCTATGGGGAGAACAGCCTGTGGAGGGTGACAGCAGAGATCAGACCAGGAAGGAAGCAACTGCTTATTACCATCTCAGTTTCTTGTGAGGCCCTGGACCAGGCAAAAACAGAAACAAATTTTAGGTTATAGGGGCCAGAGAGAGGGCCTTAAACTGGACTTCCAGAGCCTTGGAGGCCAGTGTTGGTTCTTGTACTGTTCTGCTGTGTGACTTTAAGCCAGGCGCTGCTCTTCTCTGGGCCATGGTTCTAGTATCTGCAGTGGAAGATGGCATGCTGCCCTGACAAGGGATGGGGGTCAGCCTGGGATAGGATAAGAATTCTTGCTCTGCCCCTCCCAGGCCCCAGGGTGGAGACCACCCACCAAGGCATCTGGGCCTCAGAGAGGCAGAGGGGAGACTTAGCTGCCTCCAGGGAAACCCAGCTGATGGGGGGAAATGGTGGGGGAGGCAGACAAGGACACCTATTCCTCAGTGCTCCTGAGTGTCTAGTCCAAACCGAGCGAGCAATGCTGAGACCCCTCAAGACCCAAGGTGCCAGGTTGATATAGATGTGGCATTATGGTCGGGACTGGGAGAGGGATGAATTGTTTTTATTTCTATTTTGTAGATGAGGCAACTGAAATTCAGAGAAGTAATTCATCCAGAGTCCCTAGTGAGTGGCAGAGCCAGGGATTAAACTAACCTCTCTGATTCCAGAGCCCATGGCTATAACTATTATAATCCACCACCTCTCTATACTATAACGACTGAGGTTGCATCAAAAAAGATTGAGCCACCAGAATGAGGGAAGTGATGATTCCCACTGTTGCTAGTGTTGCTCATACCCCACTTGGGACCTTATGTCCACCTCTGTGCTCCAAACTTCAAGAAGTACAATGACCATCAGGGCATGTCCAGAAGAGAGGGACAAGTCAGGGAGGCACTTACACCCATGTTTCAGGAGACTTCCAAAAAGAAACTTTTTTTTTTTTTAAGATTTTATTTATTCATTTGTGAGAGACAGAGGGAGAGAGAGAGAGAGAGAGAAGCAGGCTCCCAAGGAGCAGGGAGCCCAATGCGGGACCCGATCCCAGGACCCTGGGATCATGACCTGAGCCGAAGGCAGACGCTTAACCATCTGAGCCACCCAGGCGCCCCCCAAAAAGAAACTTCAGGAAGCCCATTGCAGTTCAGTTAGTTTGCATAAGCAGAGTGGCCCACAGATGCTCTGGGCAGTTCCTGAGGGGACTAAACTCATCACAGGAGTGTGCAAGAGGAAATTGGTAGCTGCCTACTAGAAGTTATAGAGGGGACTCCACAGAGAGGGTTTTGGGGAGTCTTAGGTCTGGATTCTGGGACGGCAGACAACATGGTGGCCTGCCTCCTCTCCACACTGCCTGTCCATCCTGCAGCCCCCTTGGATCCGTGCGAAAACAACCCGTGCCTGCACGGAGGCACCTGTAAAGCCAACGGCACCATGTATGGCTGTAGCTGTGACCAGGGCTTCGCCGGGGAGAACTGTGAGATTGGTGAGTGCCCCGGGCTCAGGGTCGGAACCTAGACTTGCTTGAATCCGAGCCCTGATGTCTGCCCCAGCGGACATCCCCATGAGGACTCAGGGATAACAAAATGCTGGCTTCGGGTGCTCCCTTTCCCCTGCCCCGTCCTTGGATCCAGTAAATAAGCCCCAGTGAGCTGAACCAGCACCAAACAGCTGAGCTTTCGTCCTGCGGACCAAGGCTCAGGTGCGCTGCCTCCCATTCCTACCAGGTAGGGATGAGAGGGGAAGACAAATCATAAGGCTCAGACTCCTCCCAGACCCAAGGGGGCTCTTCTTAGCCCCAAAGCCCAACACAGGAACTACGACAAATTATGAAACTTTAACAATAAATATAAATGATATCAGTCTTGAGCTCTGCACATTACCTCACTGACTTCACAACCACACTACTAATTATAGAATTATAACAATAAATATAAGCAAGGTAATTTCTTGAGCTCTTCCATTGACCCTCCACTTATAACCACCCTTGGGAAGGTGCTATTTTTATCATCACTTCGCAAAAATTAAAATGAGTCCCAGGGAGGGGAAGTGACTTGCCCAAGTCATACAAATCTCAGGCGCTGTCTACACAGGAATTGCGAGGAGAGCTCAAATGATATCTAGTTCCACCTACAAACAGCATCCTGCCTCTGCGCATGTCCTTGCAAATGCCCTGGAACTCGGTGTCCCTGAGTTCCACATTCCGGAAAGACCTCCATCTTCGACATTCCGTGAGTCTGTTTGCCAGAGTATAACCTTCAGTGTTCTGAAGTCCAGTGGAACATGCCACACACCCTGGCTCTCAGGCTGGCCCAGTGGCATCTGCTCTCATTAATGGTAATTCATGTTAATTGTATGAGGTTCCATCCCCCTTGACCTCCAGAGTCATTGGGCCAGCTCTGCAGACCACCATTGCTTTACTCAGGGGCCAGGATGGATGGTAGGATCATGACCTCATCTTCTGCCTGGTTCCTTGTGGGCACTGGGCACCACGGGGAGGCTGACCTCTGACTCAGTCCCACCCCCCTAGATATTGATGAGTGCGTCTCCAGCCCCTGTGAGAATGGAGGCACCTGCATTGACGAGGTCAACACGTTCGTCTGCCTTTGCCTCCCCAGCTATGGGGGCAGCCTCTGCGAGAAAGGTGAGTCTCTTCCAAGACCCCGGAAATAATACCAAGGGTGGGGTTGGTTGCGGGGCCGCACGCGCTCCGCCCATGCTTCTGGTCTCCATCTCTGTTTCTCTGGCCATGGGTTGAACAGATGACAAATTGTTGTTTTGGGATAAAACTCACATAACATGGAATTAACCTTGGAGTGTACAATTCATTGGCATTTGGTACATTCACGATGTTGTGCAACCACCACCTCCAGCCATTTCCAAGACATTTTCATCACCCCGAAAGGGAATCCTGTATCCATGAGCAGTCACTCCCCATTCTCCTCCCTTGGCCCCGTCTCTATGGATTTGCCTGTTCTAGACGTTTCATATAAATGGAATCCTGCACTGTGTGTCATTTTGTGTCTGCCTTCTTTCACTCAGCATGATGTTTTCAACATTTATCTACATTGTCGTGTGAATCAGGGCTCCATTCCTTTTTATGGCTGAGTAATATTCCATTGTAGGGATTGACCACGTTCTCTTTATCTGTTCATCACTTGGTGGATATTTGGATTGTTTCCCCCTTGTGGTTAATGTGAATAGTGCTGCTGTGAACATTCACGTGTAAGTTTTCATTTGGACACTGGTTTCCTTTTTTCTCACCCCATTTTTTTGGTTATACCTGACTGGAATGGCTGGGTCACATGGCAATTCTGTGTTTAACGTTTTGACTGTTTCCCACAGTGGCTGCACCATTTTACATTCCCAATGGCAACGTACAAGAGTTCCAATTTCTCCACATCCTCGCCAACACTTATTATTTTCCTTTTTAAATTTTGGCCACCCTAATGGGTGTGAGATGGTGTCCCATGGTGGTTCTGATTTGCATTTCCTAATGACTAACGATGTTGAGCATCTTTTCATGTGTTTATTGGCCATTTGTATATCTCTTTGGGAGAAATGTCTATCCGAGCCTTTTGCCAGGAGAGAAATTTTAGGCCACCCTGAGATCCATTTCCTGAGTTCCCGGGGCCACACAGAGGGTGCAGCCAGATCAGAGAAGGAGACATCAGAGTTGGGATGAGAGGAGTGGGTGTAATGATCTCCAGTTGAATATCTTCCTGCAACAGAGAAAGAAATGAATATGGGAGGGGAGAGATGACCGGGGTGGGGGGGCAGAGCCTCCGGGGAATGAGGACAGGAAGAGGGGTGATCTGGCCCCCCAGTGACCTTGGGTTTGGCCCTCTCTCTGGTACACTGGCTGTGCTCATGGTCAGCAGGGTGGGGCTTGGCCCAAGGCCAGTCTCCCTCACACTCCCATCCCACCTCCCAGACACAGAGGGCTGTGACCACGGCTGGCACAAGTTCCAAGGCCACTGCTACCGCTACTTTGCCCATCGACGGGCGTGGGAGGACGCCGAGAGGGACTGCCGCCGCCGGGCTGGCCACCTGACCAGCATCCACTCACCTGAGGAACACAGCTTCATTAACAGTAGGGACTTTGGGGTGGGCAGGATGGCCCTTTGCCAGTCCCTTTACTAGGGCATCCCCTAGGGTCCTGAAGATACCACCTTTCTGAAGCTGTGTTCATTAATGCAAGCCCTGACCCCTTTAATTCATGTGTCCATTTATCCACTTGTTATTTCATCTATTCACTTCATTCATTCATTCACCAAATGTTTACTGAGTATATGCCAGGCACCGTTCCAGGCGCTGGGACACAGCAGTGAGTATGACACAGATTGTCTTGTCCTCAGGGATTGACATTCTTGTGGGGGCTATAGGCAAACAAGTAAATACCTAATTACATAAGTCTAACTATAATTTAGCTGGTCCTAAGTGCACAAAAGACAAATAAAACAGAGCCAGGGGAGAGAGGGCAATGAAGAGGCATCTGGGATGTGGGGGATGAAATGAGGATGGAGCTCTGCAGAAATCTAGAAAAAGAACGTTGCATCAATTAAATCTGGCATTTATTGATTTATTCATTATCTCCGTGCCATTTGCTCATCCATCCAATTATTCACATTTCCCCCATCCCATCCCCTATTAATTCCTTCATTTGTTAATTCCCGGGTTCCCTCATTGTTGTTGTTTTCTCCCCCCTCAATGTAATCAAACACATGCTTACCCTTGATGACACTCAGTAACTAATGCCCTCACTTGGTCACCTGCCTGCCCTGTCCAGCCCCGCCTGCTGGCTCTCCTATCCCTTACTCTCCTTTTCTGCAAAGATCTGACGCGTCTCTGTTTATTCCTTCCTCTGGCTTTGTTTAAGCCACAAATCGTGGCAAGACTGGAGCCTAATTCCAGTCTTTTTCATGCCTCCCTCACCCTTCCATTCTCATCTGCGTGGGAAGCGAGGGGAGCGAGCCCACACAGAGGCTGGGGGAAAGACTGGGGGTCCTCCCTTCCCACACCTTCCACCACTCCTCCAGCCCACACCCGAGGCTGGGGGCGGGGTGGGAACTCAGCCCTCAGGATGCCCCACCTCACAGGCTTTGGGCGTGAAAACACATGGATCGGCCTGAATGACCGGATCGTGGAGAGGGATTTCCAGTGGACGGACAACACAGGGCTGGTGAGTGGCAGGAGCCAGGCTTGGGTCTCCCTAGAAAAGTGGGATGGGTATGAGCCACGTGGGCTCTGTGGTCTGGCCTGACTTTACCCCCTTGTGCAAATTCACCATAGGTCCTTGTGGGTCTGAGATTCTGGAGTTGGTTGGCAAAGGAGCTTCAGCAAAACCCCAGATCACCCTTGACTTCCCAACCCTGTAAACATCTGGTCTACCCAGTGGCTGAGGTTATAAACCTAGGACCAGGGCCTGAGGCCTCCTCTTGGTCACTGCCGTGTCCTTCAGCTGTGGACTCTAAGATATTCCCATTGCCCTACAGCCTCCCTTATCACTCACTGGGACCCCTGAAGCAGCCCCCAACCCCCTCCCCAATACGCACACTTGCTACCTACACTCCTGCCCTCCACCTGGCAGCCAGGGGAACTTTTTTAAAAAAAATGTGGTGAAATTCACATAAAATTAATCATTTTAAAGTTTTCTTTTTTACATTTTTTTTATTTAAGTCGTCTCCACACCCAACATGGGGCTCGAACTCATGACCCTGAAAGCAAGCGTCGCACGCTCTTCTGACTGAGCCAGCCAGGCGCCCCCCAAATTAATCATTTCAAAGTGTACAATTCAGTGGCATTTAGTACCTTCACAGTGTTGTGAAACCGTCACCTCAATCTACTTCCAGAATATTTTCATCACCCCAGAAGGAAAACCTATAAACATGGGACCCTCTAAAACTCATACATCAGATCAGGATTCTCCCTGCTTCAAGTCCTCTCACACTCCCAATTGTTGTCAAGATAAAAACCCACCTCTTCCTGCTGTAGAAAACAGTCCGGTGGTTCCTTAAAAAGTTAAAGTCAAACAGGATTGCCACATGACCCAGAAACTTCGCGCCTAGGTAGATACCCCAAAGAAGTGAAAGCAGATACTCAAACAGGTATTTGTAACCTCAGGTCCACAGCAGTACTATTCACAACAGCCAAACGGTGGCAACAACCCAAATGTCCATCAGCAGATGAATGGGTAAACAAAATGTGGTCCATCCGTACGATGGACACTATTCAGATGCAAAGCTGCTACGTGCTACAATGTGCATGAAACTTGAAAACATTATGCTCGATGAAACAAGCCAGACATAAAAGGCCACATATTGTATGACATATGATTCCATTTACATGAAATACCTAAAATAGGCAAATTCATAGAGACAGAACATAGATCAGTGGTTGCCTGGGGCTTGGGGCAGGACCAAATGGGGAGTGATTGCTAATAAGGACAGAGTTTTTGTCTGAAGGGGTGAAAAAGTACTGGGGATAGACAGTGGTGAGAGCTGTACAATGTTGGGAATCATATTAATGCCAATGAACTGGACACTTAAAAATGGCTAAAATGGTAAATTTTATGTGATATGTATTATACCTCAGTTTAAAAGAATCCATCTCAGGGCGCCTGGGTGGCTCAGTCGTTAAGCGTCTGCCTTCGGCTCAGGTCATGATCCCAGGGCCCTGGGATCGAGCCCCGCATCGGGCTCTCTGTTCCGCGGGAAGCGTGCTTCTCCCTCTCCCACTCCCCCTGCTTGTGTTCCCTCTCTCGCTGTCTCTCTCTGTCAAGTAAATAAATAAAATCTTAAAATAAAATAAAACAATCCATCTCCTCTACTGCAAGAACTGACCCTTGGCCACCCACCGACCACACCCCAACTCCATCTAGAAGCTCTGGCCGCACTGGCCTCTGTTCTATTCCTCAAACAGTAAAGCCCTGTGCTGCCCCTGGGCCTTTGCACTAGCTGTTCTCTCTGCTTGGAATTCTGTTCCCTGCCTGCATCATTTCTATCCTTGAGTCTTCAGCTGTCCCCTTGCCTCCTCAGGGAGTCCCTCCGGGACCTCTGTTCAACTATTTCTATTACAGTGACCCATGTGGAAAACAGACTGTCAGGGAGAAAGGAAGGAGGTAGGAGGGCCACGGAAGAGGGCACTGCCATCTCACAGCCAAAGGAGGAGTGACTCTGAGTGCAGTGGGGGCCACTGTCAGGCAGAATGGCGCCCATTGTGTAGATGGGAACACTGAGTCCTTAAAGTTTGAGTGGTCTGGCCAGAGGAGTCCTGCGCTAGGCAGTGACAGAGCCTTTGACCCCCTGCTCCCCATTCTGCAGCAATATGAGAACTGGAGGGAGAACCAGCCTGACAATTTCTTCGCGGGCGGGGAGGACTGTGTGGTGATGGTTGCACACGAGAGCGGGCGCTGGAACGATGTTCCCTGCAACTACAACCTCCCGTATGTCTGTAAGAAGGGAACAGGTATGCTGCTCCTCGCCCCACCACTTCTCTTCTGCCTCTCACACTCACTGGTTCCTTGTTTTATTTCAGTTTGTAAATGTAAGTCAGCTCTGCCCACTTTTCACTATAGCACTGTGTGAGCGTGCCTGTTTTTCCCTACTTTTGCCAACTCTGTGTGTTCTCAAACTTTTTGTTCTTTGTTCATCTAAGTGGGGAAAAAGATAGTATCTACTTGTTATGGTCATTTGCATGTCTTTAAGGATGAGAATAACCAACTGTTCGTATGTCAATAAGCTATTTGTAGGTGTTTATTTTCCTGGGACCTGCTAGTTCATCTCCTCTGCATAACTATCTATAGGTTTGTTGGTCTTATTGATTTGTAAGAACTCTTTACATATTAAGAGAACACTTATAAGCATTCTCACGTCCACCTTTCTCTGATACTTTTGTTTATTCTTACTTATGTTTCTTTGCCAGTTTTCATGTACTTTCTTCTTTTCATTTGCTCAGATTTATTCTTGTCTCTCATCTGCTTCATTGCCATCATGCATAAGAATTGAGGAGGGTGGGATGTGTCCAGGAGGTTTCTGCCCCTAAGGAGCTCCTGGTTTGGATAGAGGAGACAGACACATGACAGACACATCTGGTCATGTGGGGTCACAGCTGGGCAAAGGGCAGGAATTGCTGAGGGGTATATTATTCTCCCAAAGAGAGGAAACCATTTCAGCCCAGATGTGGCCACTTCCCTAACTGGTGGTCCTTCTGTCTCCAGTACTGTGTGGTCCCCCTCCAGCAGTCCAGAACGCCTCACCCATCGGTGCTCGCAAGGCCAAGTATAACGTCCATGCCACTGTCCGGTATCAGTGTGATGAAGGATTTACCCAGCACCATGTGGCTGTCATCCGATGCCGGAGCAATGGCAAGTGGGACCAGCCCCAGATCATCTGCACCAAACGTAAGTGGCTGTCCCCAGACACCTCAGCACAGGTTTCCAGCTATTTGTAGTCTCCAATTAAAACACCTTACTACACATTTTGATCGGCCTGATAATACAGCCTTGCGGGTAAGTGAGAACTTACCATCCTGCCTGGTGTTTCCTTCATTTCTCCTCCCCCTGAGAAGGCCCGCTGCATCAGGCCACCCTCCTCTCAGCACCTCTTGCCACTTCCTTGTCCGCCCTCATTTCCCTGCAGCCAGACGGTCGCATCGGATGCGACGACACCATCACCACCACCAGCACCACCACCAGCATCACCACCACAAATCGCGCAAGGAACGCAGAAAACACAAGAAACACCCAGTGGAGGACTGGGAGAAGGAAGAAGGGAATTTCTGCTGAAGAACCAGGCAAAAGGAAGCACAACCCCTTTCCCACACCTTCTCTGGAGACTTCACCTGGGGAGACAGAGCCCAGAGAAAAACAAGAGGGTCTGGAATCCCCTGAGCCCCAAACCACATCCCCCCTCCATAACCCTTTGTAAAAAGCTCCTCTCTCCTCTTTCTTATATACACAAAGTCTGCTTGGCAGGCAAAGCCAGGTGTCTGAAAAGTCAGTTCTAGTCAGGCTGAACTCTGGGAGCATCTCCCAGTGAAGGGAAGCACATTATGGCAAAGATCATTCTTTGCACTGGTTAAGTCTTGTGTTGGCGAGGCTGACTACCACTTGTTGAAATAAGGCTTTGATGTGGGTGCAAGAGTGTCTGGATTCACACTAAGGAATTGCTTATCACACCAGACATGCAGGCTTAGTAAACCATCAGAGGTCCTAAATGCAGGCTGAAGCTTTTAGTTAAGGTCGTTGGCTTTGGGAGTTGAAAGCACACTACTTGAACTTGACAGTTGCTCTTCCTTCACCCTGGACTTCAGCCCAAGTTCTGTCTTTGGTCTTGGGGGAATAAATGGAGTGTGGAACTCCTATGTATTGAATTTTAGGAATGTTTTAGAACAACGTCCTTCTGTGCCCTCAGAGTTAGGGGTCAGAATAGTCAGAGCAATATATGGGCAATGGAGGGAAGGTGTATTGCTTACCCTCCCAGGTCGAGTCCAGTGCTGAGATTTGGTGGTTCTGTATGTGTGGTGAATCTCTCACACAGACGGATGAGAGGATGTTTAGGGCTTGATGAGCCCAGATTTCTTCCCCCTCCATCTCTCAGGGAGACAAAGAACCTCCTTCCTGGACCAAGGAGGTGCCAAGTTTTCTAGCTCAGTGCCCATACCCGTCCCTCAAGAGACATCGGTAGTGCCCCTGCCCTGGGTCCCGCTCCTACTCCTGCCCCATCCCTGTCTCCATTCATTGCCTGGAGGACTAGAAAACGCTTAAAACTTGAAGTAGTGACATCTACCTGCAGTTATGTTGTAGAGAAATGCACAGTGTTAAAACCGAAACACACACACATACACATGAACACACACACACACACACACATTTTTCTCTCATCATTTTTAAAAATCTTTTAAGTGGGAAAGAACTGACTAAATCTGTTCCCCCAAATCTGCAACCTATAAAAGAACTTTCCAGGCCAAAGGCCAGGATTCAGCTCCTTGATCTCTGGCAGGAAGAACCTACAGCTTATCCTCTATATTTTGTCCACTCTCAACTTCTCTACTCTGGGCAAAATCTGTGGATTTGTGTTAAAAACACAACAATGGGGAATGGCCCTCTGCAGGAAAGAAAAATAAGCAAACATATGGTTCAAGGGTTCAGTAGAGAAAGAAATGTGTTCATTGAGCCTATGTTCCTCCTGGGAAGTAATAATCATAGTTGACAACTATGGAGTCTATACTGTGCTAAGGACTCACACACTATCTCCTTGAATCTTCTCAACAGCCCGGTGATTTTGGAACCATTATTTCCCCATTTTACACATGACAAAACTGAGGCTCAGATAAGAGAAAGGCACTGGTTTGAAGTCACAGCCAAGACAGGAGCAAGGATTTTGTCCCTTCTCTGTGACTCCAAACACTGCTCTTTACTTTGGGGGAAAGGGTTGAAACATAATCGCACTCTCTCACATCCACAGGCAGACTTAGGAAAAGATTGAGAAGTGCAAGGTAGACCCTTATCTTTGACCATGGTCATCAGTCTTCCCTGCTACAGACATTATCCACTGTTCCACCTTACAGTTATAGAGAAAGCCCAGGGATGTACATTTGCCTTCTTGCTTTGATAATTTTTTTTGGTTTAAAAAATATAATAACACATCTTCAGTAATTCATGTCATAAAATGATTTTCCTTTGGGGGTGGTGCTGGGGATGCAACTTTTTTGGGGGGTCTTGGTTTATGCTCCCTGCCCTTGGCCCCCTTAGTCCCTTGCTCTGCCTCCACCCCAGCTCCATGGTGGGAGGGGGCTCTGGTCTTTTCTAAAGTGGGTGGTTTGTCTTTTAGTCTTTCCCTTGGGGATGTGCGTGTGTGTTTGCGTGTGCCACGTACGTGGCATGCGTGTGAGTCTGTGTGCGTGTGAACAGCTTCAGGTTCTGCTGGTTTTGCTGTGAGCTGCAGTGTTCTGTGGGTCTGTGGTATCTGACACTGTGGACATTAATGTACTTCTTGGACATTTTAATAAAATTTTTTAACAGTTCAACCTGCCTGTCACCTCCTGAGACCTTTCTTCATTTATTCACTCAGCAAGTACTTACTGAGCAACTGTTATGAGCCGTATACTATGTTGGGTGCTGGAAAGATAATGGTGAACAAGACAGACATGGCCCCTGGGAGGTGGTCAAGGAAGGCTTCCTTGAGGAGGTGGATGGAATCTAAAGGAGGAGTAGTGTTAACTAGATGAGAAGAGGAAGAAATGAAGACAATTGCAGGCAGAGGGAAGAGCAAAGGCAAATATCCTCTTGCAGAAAGGACATGCTTTATTTGAGAAACAGCAAGGAATCTGTAGGGGCTGGAGCAGAGTGATAGAGGTAGATAATGGAAGGAAATGAGCTCAGAGACCAGAGGATGGACCACTCAGGGCCATAGAGGCTGTAGTGAGGAGTTTAGGCTTTTTTAAAAAAGCAATAATGGCAAAAACAAAAAGCAAAACAAAACAAAAAATATAAACAAGGTCAAAAGGTAAATGCCAAGCTTGGGAACAATTTTTCAAATCAGAGATAGAGGACTTGTCTTAATACATAAAGAGCTCCTACAAACTAATGGGGGGAAAAGACTAATAATCCAATAGCCAAATAAGCAAAGGATATGAATAAAAAGTTGACAGAAAAGGAAATACAGATGCTCTTAAACTACAACATATACTCAACAAAATAATACACATTTTGCAAGGACACCAGGATGAACAAGGAGCATATTTAAAAAAGAGAATTGAATAAATTTAACAAGAGAGGGGACTTGCATTGATCAATGATGACAACATACCCAAACCGCGAATGATTTATGACTTCCTGACCCACCTGCACCTAAGGTCAAAGTGGGGATGTTTGTTCAGCCTCACACATAATAAGAGAATTACAAGTGACAACCACAATGAAATACCTTTTTTTTTTAACCTATCAGGTTGGCTAAAATAAAAAGTGATAACACACGATGCTGATTAGGATGTGTGGAAAGAGACAGGTACATCTATTACTGGTGGGGTATAAATTGGCCCCACCTCTGAGAAGAGGTAGAGATCACTATCAAAATGACCAGTTTGACTCCTTGATTAAACAACTCTTGATATCATACTTGCACTTGTGTGAGGTGATGTGAGCACTTATTATTAACAGCAAAATAGGGGTATCTAAACATCTGCCATTAGGAGATGGGCTACAGGGCGCCTGGGTGGCTCAGTTGGTTAAGCGACTGCCTTCGGCTCAGGTCATGATCCCGGAGTCCTGGGATCAAGTCCCGCATCGGGCTCCCTGCTCAGCAGGGAGTCTGCTTCTCCCTCTGACCCTTCCCCCTCTCATGCTCTCTCTCTCTCTCATTCTCTCTCTCAAATAAATAAATAAAATCTTTAAATAAAAAAATTTTAAAAATTTTTAAAAAAGGAGATGGGCTACAAAATCTATGGTGCATCCAAACAATGAATACTCTGCCAAACTTCAAAAGAATGTGGGGGTGGGGGATCTTTATATGGTGATTGAAACTATCTCAAAAATACAGTATTAAGTAAAAGAAGAGTGACTTTAAAAGTAAACATGGCACATGAATGTTCCTAACAGCAGTATTCACAATCACCAAAAGGTGGAAAAACCCAAATGTCCATTAACTGATGAATGAATAAACAAAATGTGGTATATACATACCACAGAATATTGTGCAGCCATAAAAAGGAATAAAGTCTTGATACATGTCACAACATGCATGAACCTCAAAAACATTATGCTGAGTGAAAGAAGCCAGACAGACACAAATGACACATATTATAAGATTCCATTTATTTATGTATTTATTGAGCGTGAGAGTGAGCAGGGAGGAGGGGCAGAGGGAGAGGGAGAGAGAGAATCTCAAGCAGGCTCCACGCCCAGCTTGGAGCCAATGCAGGTTTCCATACCACCACCTGAAAACACAACCAGAGCGGGGAATCAAGAGTCTAAAACAAAACAAAACAAAACAAAAACAAAAAACCCAAACGACTGAGCCACCCAGGTGCCCCCATATTATTCTATTTATATGAAACATCAAGAATAGGCAAATCTATAGAGACAGAAAGTAGATGAGCGTTGCCAGGGCAGAGGGGAGGGGGAAGGGAAGAATGGGGTGCGTTTGCTTAATGGGTATGGTGTTTCCTTTGGGGATGATAAAAATGTCTTGGAACTAGATAGATATGCTACAACAGTGTGAGTTGTGTAAATGCCATTTGTGTAAAAATAGGGGGAAATACATATGCGTGTTTGCTTGAATGAACATAAAACATCTCTGGAAGGGCTTGTAAGAAACTTTGGATGTTTCTGGACAGTGAACTGGGTGGTGTAGGATGGGAAAGAGCGATTTTTCGGAATATCTGGCGTCAGGAAGGACTCTATCCAGGTTGCCATCCCTTAGCTCTCCTTCAGGTGGGCCCTGGAGACCTCCACTCCAACAATGAAGCGACTCCAGCAGAAGGAAGGTTCCCTTGGCCCAACTGGTTCTCCAAAATCCCAGGGACTCAGTCACACGGTCCACCCGTCTCCCTATCCCTCCTTAAACCAATCAGGTTTTCCCAGGAGGGTGCCACAGCATTCATTGGCTGAACTGGAAGGGGGTGGTGTCAGCCCCTCTGACTCTCATTGTACGAGTGGTAGTTAAAAAGTTACATATTCATGAAAAAAAACTAGGAAACTGGAACCACGGAAGGGAGAGAGGATGCCAGCCGGGAAAAGGCGGGGTGAAAGAAAATCCCATGCACTCATCCCTGGAAATATGCCCCTACCATCCCCCTATTCAAGGAAGTGAAGGCCCAGCTGGGGCCCAAGGCAGTCTAACCAAGGGGCTGGGCCCTGCCTTCAGACGAGTGGTTTGAGTCTCTAGGAGCTCTGTCACATCTGGTATTGAAGGATGAGTGGTAACATCGACTATCTCACGTCTACAGCCTCATCACTTTTACATGTTTTTCTCTTCTCCCTTTGCTTGTATCCCAGAAACTTTCAATGTTTCTCCGTCCACTATCCCCCCCACCCCAACTCCACCTCCTCACCAGGGAAAATTGCAATCTGCCTTCCTGGTGCAAGAATTTTTCATCCAGTTTTCCACACTTTGTGCCTGGGGGGTTGAGAGGAATCACTGCATGTGTCAACGACCCAATCAGGACAGGGCTGAAAAGGGCCAGACACATGGGGGATAATGCAAGGAAGAGAGTGAAGGCAGAATGGGGGAAGGCAGAGGGGGAGAAATTGGGAAGTGAGGAGGGTCCTGAGGAATGAGGGGGGATGCAATTACCCACTGGCTGTCTCATTTTCTCATTCATCCCAAAAAACAAAACAAAACAAAACAAAACCACACGTTTTTTATTGAGCCCCTGCTGTATGCTTTGCACTCACTGGGACCTCAGAACAGCTCTGGTACGGAGGAGGAAACAGGCTCAGGGGGTTTGTCACTTGGTCACAGAGGCAGAATTCGAACCTGAGCCCACCTGATTCCAAAACTCACAGTTGGGTTTCCTCAAGATGGATGTGACAATGGGGGGGGGGTGTCCAGGAGGGCGCACTGTCCTACTCCATGGAAGACCTTGGAGCTGAGGTCTCCCATAGATAGAGTGGCTTTGTTCATGGACCATCTCTCCTGAACTGGGGGTGGGGGGCGTCTGGCTGGGTCCTGACTTCTTAGCACAAATTGCACGTTAGAACCTGGAGCTCACTGTGGATTTTGAAGCTTAAAAACATTCCATCTCTCCTGGATCTCTAAGGAGTGAAATGTGGGGCAGGGGGGGCAGTTAGAGGAGAGAGGAGCTCCGTGGTAATGGAGATGTGGTCTAGAAGGGAAGGGGGGAGCCCAGTGCTTGCATGGCATAGAGGGCCAGGGCTGCCGGAGTCAGTTTGCTCATCTGTACGGCGGCAATGCAAACACCTGGGGGTTGCAAGGGTGTCTCGTGCACTGTTGTCTGGGATATAGTTAGCGTGCAATCGAAGGGTGTCCAACAGCTCCAGAAGTCCAGCCATATCTGGGCATGCTGCCCGGGGCTGGGCCTATCTGGTTAAGGGGCAGACATGAAGCCCAAAGCGGTGCAGTTCTGGCCCATGGTAAGAAGTTCCTGAGAGCTGGGAGTTGTTTGTCATGGGGACGATGCTGACAGTCTCTATGGTGATAGTTTGGTGGGGCAGGGGCTCTGCTGACCTGGGAAAGCCTAGGGGGTAAGGTGTTCTGTTACCTCAGATACCAGAGTTTGGTCTCCATGGCAATAGCTATGGGGTTTTAGCAGCTTGGAGGCAGAGTTTGGAGGGTGGCAAGGGGCTGGGGTGCACTGGGGAAAGGGGCAGACTGTTCCCACGGTGAGAGCTGGAGAACTGAATGTTGGGTCACTCTCCGGACAGTTTGGGGGGGGGAAGGTGGTCTTCATGGCTGTTGGTAAGAATGGGGACATCCAGAAGTAGAGTTGTAGCTCTCTGGTGTCCCGGAGGTGGGATGGGAAACGTGTGGTATCCATGGTTACAGCTGGAGGAGGGAGGCACTATCTTCATGGGTGTGACTGATGAGGGAAGGGCTGTGCGACTAGGTTACAGGTAGAAGTTGGGCTGGTCGCCTTGGTAACAATGGGAAGTGGGACAGCTTGTCTCCAAGTGAGTGACATGGATCCTATGGATCCCTGGGCCCAAGGGATGGTCTCTGGTGACAGCCAGGAAAGAGGCCGTCCATCAGGTGGGAGTGGATTTTCTCCCTCCAAAGAGATACCTGAGGGGAGGGGCATGTCATTCTGTTTAAGTGGTGACAGACAAAGGCTGGTCTCCCCTGAAAGGAGGGGCGGGGTTGTTCAGGGTGACCTGGGAACATGGCCTGTTATTCTGCAAACTTCAAGGGATTCGCAGGGAAAGGGGCAAAAATGGGAATACCCAATTTCCAGGTCACCACAGGGGAGAGGACAGAAGCCCAGACTCCATGTGAGCACGGGGGCGTGATCACCTGGTGAGCTCCGAGGTTTCTCTACATGTGAGGGGGAAGAGGGTTCAGTGTCCAGATGACCATAAGGGATCAGTCTTCAGTCTCCAGGGAGATGCAGAGGGCCTGAGGCCAATCTCCAGATAATCCTGGGGGTCCAGCCTCCAGGAGACCGCGGGGTGGGGTGGGGGGGTGGTCCTGTCTGTTTTCAAGTAACCTCGGGAGGAGTGGCCAGTCTTCAGAAGACCTCAGGGTCTGTTGGCCTCTAGGGGTCTTCAGGGGGCATGCCCCATCTCCTGGGGAAAGTCGAGGGAGGAGGGGAAATCCACTGTCCAGGAGAGGTGGGGGCTTGATCAGTCTCCCGGAACTGGCCAGTCTATGAGGACCCCAGGGGGCGCAGCCAGTGTTCAAAGACCACAGGAGGCCTGGTCAGCCCGCAGGGCACCGCAGGGGGCGTGGCCAGTCTCCAGTCACGTGGTCTGTCTCCAAGAGACCGCAGAGCACTCGGCCAGCCGCCAAGCACCCCAAACAACTGCGCCCAGGGCCTAGACGCGCAGCGGAGTCCAAGCAGCGGGATCGCGCGCCCCTCCGGCCCAGCCCCCACCTCCGGCCCAGCCCCAGCCCCAGCCGCCAGGTGCGGGGTCCGGCGCGCCGGGTGCACGGTAGCAGTAGACGCCAAAGAGGCGGCGCGTGGCGTCGGGAAATCCCAGGCTGCGGACGCCCGGCCGGCGGCCGCCGCAGCGCGCGCGCGGATTCACGATGGGGTAGCGCGCGCTCCCGTCGGCCAGCCAGCCCGCAGTGCAGCGGTCCAGCAGCTGCAGCTTCCACGCAGCGAACAGCTGTCCCACCTTGGCGACGGCCGCGCCTCGCGCCGCGCATGCACGCGCTGCTCCCGAGAAGGGCACAGGCCGCAGCGGCTTCAGGAAGAACACACGTCCTGCAGTGGAGTGGGGGAGAGTGGTTAAGGCCGCTCCCGGGATTTGTCCTCCTCGGGATTCAGGACGCTTCCCACCCCCACGTGCCTGCAACCCAGGACCCCAGCCAGAGGATTCAGGAACACCCTCTCCCCCTGCAGTCCTGGACCCCAGTCTTGGCCTGGGCTATTGTTGATGCCAGGCGGCGCTTGGTTGCTGCGCCATGGCAGTCCGCGGCTGGGATATCCCGGTCTGGACCCCCAAGGGCCGTAGTGGATAGACGGGCTAAAAGGAGGAAACTGAGAGGGTGGGAAAGAGATTGAGAGGGAGGGGGACCCGGGAGAGGGCTCTCTGGGGGCGGGGCCTCACTGGCAGGGCGGACCCCGAGCCTGTGGAGGGCGGGGTCTCCTTCCTAGGGGCGGGGCCTACACACCCGGGAGGTTGGATGTGAAGCAGAAGGCGTCGTAGCGTTCTTCGGCATTGTGGCGGTAGCCGTAGTTGCGCACACCCCCGGAGGCGGTGCCGCCGCCCGTCCCGGCGCTCCCAGCTCCGCCCAGGCCGCCGCAGGGCTCCCGGGGCTGGCTCACTGGGTACTGCACGGAGCCGTCGCGCAGCCAGCCAGCGTTGCACCAGTCCAGGCCGTCGCGCCAGGCCGCGTGCAGCTGCTCTGCCGACGCCAGGATGCCGTCCTGCTCGGCGCAGGCGCGCTGCGCCTCCGTGAAGGTCAACTTGTAGCGGCCTCCACGGGGGTGGTAAGGGAAGACAACTCCTGGGAGGACGTACGTAGGGGGTTCAGCTCGGGAATCCCAGCCCTCCCCTACCCACCTAACATTCTGGGGTGCTGCGTGACTCTTCAACCTACACTTTCCACTCCATCCCTCACTCTGGACTTAGACCCGACCACGCTGTTCCCAAGCTCACTCTCCTTGTGATCCCTTTGCCGTAAGCTTGGGATTCACTTGACTCTTCCTCTTAAGATACTTAATCATATCCATCCCCTTTCCACCACTGGAGACCTCTGCTTATGTACTTTCCACTTCTTACATCTGCTGAACTCCTATTCATCCTTCAAAACCAAACCCCCACAACACTTCTCCCTTCAATCTTTAGTGCTTCTGACATTCCCCCAGCACTGGGAGCTTCCCTCTGGTCAAGCCCTGAGCTGATGGAGCTGGGAATGTCTGTGTCCAGTGCTGACTCCCCCACAGGGAGCCCCTGAAAGTATGACCCTGGGCAAAGACCTCTTTGATCCCCAGCATTGTCCAGGGCAGTTCCCACTGGTTTCTCTTCCACCTTCAGTTCTTAAAACTTGCTCTTCATTGGACCCACAGTCAGCTCAGCTCAGCAGCATTCTGTGTGTGTGTTTGAGGGGCAGACCCTGGAGGTGCAGGTGCATCTTTCAGGAGACGCAGGGAGGAACAAACAGGCCAGAAAGAACACCTAGAGGCTGAAGACCGAGGCTTGAGTCCTAACTCTGCCACTCACTTGCATATACCCTGAGCAAGGTTCTAATCTCTCTGAGCTAGTTGCCCATCTGCTGGTAATAGCATCTCCCTCAAAGTTTTTGGGAAAATTAAACAAGAGACTTGTTTAATATGGACAATAAAGAAGAGCTGCTGCTATTATTGTTATTTGCTATTGTTGGGAGGTACAGATTCTGAAATCTCTCCTAGAATCTTCTCAGGTGGACTGAGAAAGACAAACCAGGTGGGAGAGAATTCTTCAGGTAGAAACCCCGCCTCTTAGTTCCACAGCCAGCCAATCAGAGCATCCCATCTCCCAGTCACAGTGACTGGCTCATGGATGGGCACATGACTTAACCAGGGCCAATGAGGGACAACTCTGGGACTCTAGCTAGCACTGCTAGGAAATTAACTGCTAAGTTGGAGGATGGAAGCCTGGCACTACTTTTTGGCTCCATCAGGGGAAACCTGCCTGAAGAAAGCCCACTTAGGGAAAGAGGGCTGAGGGAGGAATTCCTGATATGGTGTGAGTGGATCTCCCTGGATCTCACCTCCAGAGTTTCCCAAAGTCCTTACTATTGACATTTTAGACTGGATCCTTCTTTGTTGTGGGGGAGCTGTCCTGTGCATTGTAGGATGTATTGCAGCCTCCCTGGCCTCTACCCACTAGATACCATCAGCAACCCCTTTCTAGACATTGCCGATGTTCTTGGGGAGCAAATTCGCCTCAAATCAGAACGATTACCCTACCCTACCAAGCCTCAAATTCCTTTAGGCCAACTTGATTTGGTTTCTGTCCTTTGCAATATTTCCCACTCTCCTCCCTTAGACACATGCTTTATTCCGTCCACAAGCTGTTACCTTCCAGGTCCAGCTTGACCATGCCAGTGTCATCCTCCAGCTCATTGGTGACCTCGCATTCATAGCGCCCATAATCCTGCAGCGTAACGTTTCGGAGAACCAGGGAGGCATCCCCAGGTCCATCTCCCTGCAGCTCCGCACGCCCACGGTAGCTGCCAAATGCTCGGTGCTGGGGGCCCAGCGCCACGAAGACGTCGGCAAAGGCCAGTGGGTCCACCACCTTAGTCCACTTGAGACGGACGCCGTCGTGGTCGTGGGCGGCTGCCTCATAGTGGTAGCGGCAGGGCAAGACGATGGTGCCACCCCTGTGACTGACCACCTGCCCCGGCGCCGTCTGCACCACCACCGAGCCCGACTCACCCTCTGCGGGAGGGCCAAGCAGGGTTCAGAAGAGGTCCCAGGGGGCGGGGTGGGAAACCCGGGGAAGGGGATCCCAGGGAAGTGTTGTGGGAAGAAAGCTTGGGCCGAGGTCAGGGGATCGTAAGGTTAAAGGATATCAGGAAAGGGAACTGGGACTCAGAGGAGGAGGGGTTGGGGGGGGGAGTATGACCGTCAGGAACGCTCCATACCCTACCCCCTATATGCTCCCTGCAGCCAGGCAATCAATCACATTAAGCCACGGCTCCTGCGGGGCAAGACCCGCTTCCGCTATCCAGACTCACCGAGCACGTGCACGACCTTCTTGCGTCCGCGCTGCGCCCCTGCGGGGGCCGTGAGCAGCAGGACTCCGCAGGCCGCGGCCCAGAGCGCGCCGGGACCGAGGGCCGCCCGAGCACACACCTGGGGGCACAGGGTACTCAGTCCAGCCTCGTGGGCTTTGCCTGTCGGAGGACTAGCCCCCTGACCTTCGTTCCCCACGGCGCGGACTTCTCGCATGCCCAGGTCCCCACCCCGGCCAGGTCCCAGAAAGCTGGCAGACCCTTTCCAGCCCTCATCCCCTGTCCCCCGCATTCTCCCGGGACTTCACACTCTAGTTCCTACGCAAAGCCCACGCCCCCGGGCTCACCTGCCCTCAGTCCAGCGCGGGCAACCCGCCAGATCCCCTAACCCCGACCCCGGCCGCTCGGAGCTCCGCCCCCTTCTCTGGCCGGCCCTGGCGGGGATTGGGAGGGAGGGGGGAGGAGCTGGAGCAGCGGCAGCGGCAAGGTTATCGGTGCGCCAGGAGACTGCAGCAAACCGGCCGGGGTGTGGGGGCGGCGGGGGGCGGGGGACGCAAGGGGTAGAGCCGGAGAGAGGTAGAGACACGGGGAGAGAGCGAGGCAAGGGAAAGAGACAGAGACAGAGAAAAAAGCAAGGAGAGATGGGGATAGAGAGGGAGAGACAGAAGGGTAAGGAAAGATGGAGAGAGACAGAGACTGAAAGGGAGAGAGCAAAGAGAGCAAGAGGGGGCTTGGAGGTAGGGAGAGACGGAGACTCAGAGGAAAAGAAAAGGGACCAGGACGACAAAAAGAGGGAGAGAAAAGTGGGGAGAGGCGGAGAGGGATATAAAAGGAGAAGCAGAGTTCGAGAAACAGAGATAACAAGAGGGTGAGAGACGGAAGGGATTGGAGAGACGGAGCGGGGAGAGACTGAGAAGAGGAACACGGAGGGACGTAGATTCAGACACAGAGCGAGACAGAATCCCAGAGAGGGACCTACTGGGACCCGCGCCCGCGACCCACTCACCATCTTGCCCGTGCGGCCCCCGCCGAGCGGCCCCTACGCGCCGGGACTGCGCTCCCCGCACACCCAGGGAGGACTGGGCAAGTCCCTTCGGGCGGCGCAATCCCGGCGTCTGCCTGCAAGGGGAGGAGGGAGGCGGAGGGGGGTGCGGGGAGGAGCTTTAAAGGGAACGCGGCGACGCGCGCTCCGCGGAGAAACCCGGGCGCGGGCGGAGGAAGGACTGCACTAGACGGTGAATGCAGGACCACGTCGCTGATCCTGCTGACTGATCTTGGGCGGGAAGAGGAACCTCTGGGCCGCAGTTTAACTCTTTAAAATGGAGGGAAGGGGGTCCTGACGGAGTCTTCCATCTAGGTGCCCAAGGTGAGCCAGGGGCTGAGTAAGCTAGGTAAAGGGGCTTAGGCCTGCAGGTCTGTTTTCCCATTTGTCACTTGGTGGCCATCGTCTCGTCCTGGGCTCTGGCACCCAAAAGGTGCTCACTCTGCGGGTGGGGCCCCACAACAGTCACACACTCTGCAGAGGGAATATGCAGCAACAGGTCCAAATCTGACTCTCTCACCAGCTGGAGGACCTTGGAAGACAGGCTTGGTCTCAGCCTGTTTCCACCTCCAGAAAATGGAGTGCTGGTTCTTTGGTGAAGATCCAATGATTAGACACACAATAGGTGCCCAATAAATGCTGGTAGGAGCAGGTAGCAGGGGAGCCTGATCAAGCCCCTGACCCACTCTGGGCCTGAGTCACCCCCAAACCTGGCCCTTTGCCCAAGTTCAAAAATTGAATCAGGAAAAATATGACTTTCCCTCAACCCCTTGGCTGCCTCTTCAGCCTCAGTTTCCCCAGAACACGAGCCAACCATACAGCAGAGGGTTATAGGGTCCATGGTTGGATGGGCTAGGCTGGCACTGGGTCCTTCAGCTCAGCTGCATCTAGGAGCCATGACCTCCGACCAGGAGCTTTACCGCCTACAGGTTCAGTTTCCCCATCTGGACTGTAGGGTGAGATCCAGCATGTAGCACTTGAGTTTGGCCCTTGGTAATGGTATATTGTAGGAGCTTAATAACTGCCACGAAATTAGTTATTATAATTTATTGTCAGAGCTTGGATTTTGGATGTTTCTCTCCTGATTGCGACCTCAGGCAGGTCTTTGGACCTCTCTGAGCCTCAGTTTTCCCCATCTGGAAGATGGAGCTGTGCACGCCAACCAGAGGCAGACTTCTGCTGGCCAGTACCTCCAGTTCCTGATGTTCGTGCTGGCAGTGATGGGTAGGACCTCATGGGGTCTGAGAAGCAGGTCCCTCACCTCTGAATCCCGAAACACTCAGGCAGCAGCAATATTTGGGCATCAAAAGATTTTTTTGTTTGTTTTTGTTTTGTTTTGTTTTGTTTTATTTTTTACTAAAAGGATCCATGGGGGTATGATGGGTAAATTCTGGAGTAGAACAGTCCGTGTGGGATTGGGCTACCGTGACAGCTGAGCGTGTCTGGCTCTAAAGGGAACATCTGGCCCCTAGTTGTCCCATCCCATGCGTTGGCCTGATACCACCATAGCCAGGACCAAAGACACCTGGAGATGTACTTCCTGCCTCTAAAAGACCCAGCCCACCCTTCCCAGAGCAGGGCTGTCTGGGCATGGAAACAGAGTCCTGGGGAGTCCCCAGCACTCTCAGTGATCCTTCTTGTGGCGGTCCAGGGGACCAGGGGGTGGGCGCAGGAAGAAAGCAGGCCGCCACAGGCAGCGGAAGGCCAGCAGATGGGGACCCAGCGCATACAGCAGGTTGCACCCGAAGAAGCAGGCCCAGGCGTCATCAGGCACACGGTAGGTGAAGGGCGTGCGCACGTGCATGGAGGCACCCATGTGCGAGAACTGTGCCTAGTGGCCATACAGAGAGGATGCATGTCAGGGGCCAGGAAAGAACAAGTCCCAGCATCACCAGCATCCCACCCTAGGGAGCCCAGAGGGTCTCTGTCCCTCTCACTGGCTGCTGGCCTGTCTCCCTTCTCTAGCCCATCTGTCTGCCTCTAAATTTCCCTGTCCCCACATTTCCTGTGTCCTTGTCCATCTGTGTGTGAGCCTCTCCCCAGCTGTCTAACCAGAACCATCTTCACTCTCTGCTGGGCCCTCCCTGTTTCCCATCTCCTTGACCTGGGTCCAGTTCCTCCTCTTGCTCTTCCCTACCCCAAGCAGCACACTTGACACAAATCCTGTTGATTCTACCCTGGGGATGTCTTCTTGGCCTCCACTGCTCAGGCCTAGGCCCAGGCTTTATCACTTTCCATCAGGAACCCTGAAACAGGCCCCCTAGCTCTGACTGGGCCCTCTACAGCTCAGACACATTCCATGGCTCTTCCAAGCTCAGAGTTCAAAGCCCTCAGCATCTAGCTCTCAAATTCTCTTGCCTCTGCCTCTATCCATATTGTGGCTCTGCTAAACCATTATCCCCCTTAGCATCTTTATGCTGTTCCAATTCCTGAAATGCTCTTCCTTGCCTAGAGAACTCATACCCATACATCAAAGCCCAGCTCCTAGGCTCAGTGTCCTAGGAAATCTTCCCCTTCTGGAATTGCTCTCAGCCCTTATCTTTACCTCTCTCCAGTTCTGACCCCCTCCCCCCGCCACCATGGGGTTGGGAGTGTTAGTGTCAGGTACTTTCTCCCCGAGACTAGGGAATCCTAAGGTATCAGGCTGGGGCTGGGGCCTCTCAGAGGCTCAGCATCCCCCTGCTCAGGGAAAGCACAAAAGCAATTGATGGGTAGACAGAAACTTTCTTTCCCTACAGACCCCACCGCACCTCCCCCACACCCTACCATACCTGGCCAACAGCTCCAGCAAACACCAAGGCCCAGTCAGGCAGCCAAGAGCAGCCAGGGAAGATGAGGGCATAGGCAGCCAGGCCAAAGAAGGGCAGCACGTAGAACATGTACACTAGCATCTGAGGGGCATACAAACCACAGGATGAGCAGCAGCGGCTTCCCTGAGCCCCCTGAGGTGGAGGGAGGATCTGGCCAGCCTCAGAACCCACTCAGGATGGGGGCTCTCTGCCCGTCCCAACCCTGTGCACATTGCTCCTCACAATATCTGCCCCTCCCCCAACCACTGCCACCACATGCACACACACACTGAGCCCACCCACATTACTCCAGAAGGGGCATGTGACCCTGGCCTGGGAACTGGAACACTCCAGCCCCCCTGGCCATAATGATCAGTGACAGGATGTGCATGTTATTCAGTGATGATGGCACGTGGGCCAATCAGAGTCTGCCTGAGATTTGTGCTTAAGCTCTGGAGAAATAATCGCTCACATTCCTCTGGGGTGGCTAAGTAGGGCAGATGGAGGACTGTTGCTGCCCAGGGCTGTCACCACAGTCCCACAAAGTGACTACCTGGGAGTGGAGTCCATGCAAAGAAAGCAGAGCCCAGAGACAGTTATCCTTAGCTCCTAGATCCAGCCATACTTGAAGACCATATCTGTCTTCATTTTGGAAGACAGACATTTTTGGTAGGACAACAGATACAGATTGACTTGTGTTTCTGGTACCTGCTTCAGAGAGGACTTACTAGACCTCTACCGATGGCAGGACCCTATGGCCCTCTCTTCCCATCTGCCCTCTCACCTGCACCTTCGGATAGGCCACAGGGTCCTGTAGGTAGGGCTCGTACTGATAGATGTAGACAAAGCAGGCATCTGTGGGGCAGTCAAGCACCACCTGGGGCAGACAGACAAACCAACAACCCACCTCAAACATTTTTCCCACAAGAAGCCTTCTCCACCCTCCCATACCCCTTGCTCTGGCCTCCCTGAGGCTTGGTTCTTTCACTTTGTTGGGAAGATTACAGAGAATGGGGCTTTGTCCTGGAACACTCAGATCAGACTTGATGAAGAACTTCCCTGGATGACCAGACAGGAGAGCAGTGGCCTTTTTGCACTGGTGAAAGGAACATGGTTGGTGGGGACAGGAAAGGGGGTTGGAGGTAGAAGAAAGGTAGGCTGGCCACTGCAGACTCACCAGGCCCCGGAAGAGGGTGAAGAACCCAGCGAGGGTGAGGTACATGACAAGGGCCAGGTCAACCGGGCGTCGCAGGATGCCCTTTCTTTGTTCCTCCTGTACCTGCCCCATGGGAGAGAGACAGTGTGAGAAGTCGGGTATCCAACAGGCACTCGATAAAGGCTCATCTCTTCTTTCCTAAAGGCCAACGAGATCCTTCCAAAGAGGCAATGTTTTTGATCAGAAGCAACTCTAATTGGGGGGGAGGGGCATTCAGGCATGTTGGCACAAGGAACTGTCTGGCGGCAAGGTACTTACCACATCGGGGGTACAGCAGGTTGGTGCCCGGGACTGGTTGAAGACCCTCGTGCCAGCCCAGCATAGGACTAGCACATAGGGGATGGCAAGGAAGAAGGCAGGTCTGATCTCTGAGCTGTATTTACCTGTCATGGTAGGAGAGAGGGGGATGTCACTCATCAAGGATCACCCAGGCCTGGCCAGACCCATAGGTGAGTCACACCAGAATCCCTGGCTGGAAGTAATAATTCATAAATGCAGTCTTTATTCAAGCTCTAGCACCTCTGGCTCCCCAGTGCTCATAAGATGGTGTCCAGACTCCTCAGCCTGGCCTGCCTCGATTTATTTTCTGGATATGGCTTCTATATTTCAGTTGTTCTTTGCTTCTCCTGGATACATCTTGGGTGTCCCTCTTGCTCAGCCACCCCCACATACTGGGCTGCCTCTCCCTTCTACCTCCCAAGACCTACCTATGAACCTTCTAGGCACAGGACAGTAACCCAGCCTGAGGAGACGGGATCCTTCAAAGTCCAGTCCTTACCAAGGATGTTTCCTGGGAGGAACACCAGGATGCTCATGATGAAAGATCCCAGCCAGTACAGTCCAAGGTTCCGGTATCTCTTCCTAGGGTGGGGGATGGAGGGGTGACCAACAGATGCCTGTTCCCCAGTCTCAGAGCCCTAGCCATGGCCCAGAGTCCACCCTGGGCTCCCCAGCTCTGGGTCCCTCCCAGTTTTGTCCAGGACAGAAGGGACAACAGGGAGATGAATGAGGGACTGAACAGACCATCTGTCCAGGGACAGAAGTGATTGCTTAGGCACAGGGGTGTACAAGAGAAGAGAGCTGACTACCACTTACACCGGTAACATTCCTTGGAACCTTCTCCTGGCCACTCCTGGCTGGAGCCCTAGAGAGGCCTGATTTCCCCTACAGACACTGCTGACTGCACCCAGGCATGGGACCCCCCCCCCCCGAGAACTTGATCTCCCTCCCAGGATCCAGGTGCCACCCCCCTCCACTCCCCCACCATGCACCTTCTGTGGATGGCACCAGCCATGGCCAGGTAGAGGAGGTAGTGAACCGTGCCATCCCAGTAGCAGATGAAGACTCCATGTGCAGTGCGCAAATACGGCTCTCCCTGCAGGGGCAGGTCAGGGCTCAGCTGGGCAGCAGGGCAGGAGGCATCCCGGGCGGCCCCCTACATACCTCCTTGGTAAAGAACTCCATGAAGCCCACCGCGTAGCCATCTTCCTGGAGAGCAATAAGGAGGTCCACCACCGAGGTGAAAGCAAAGACAGCGAACACTGTGGGGAGAGTGGGCAGGGCATGGCCCGGACGTGGGGGAGGCCTGAGGCCACTTGTCTGGGAACCAGAGTCCAGGCAAGGAACCACACCCAACTGCTCCCAGTCGCCCCTCCACAGGTCACAGGACCGACAGCCCTGCCTCTTGAGGCGGCACAGTCCCTGCCTTTGGGAGGCCTCAGGCTGAGAAGGCACTGACCCTGCCCTCAGGAAATCCCAAGTGATGAGGGAGTGTGGTCTTTCAGAGGTTCCCAGTCTGATGGGAAGATACAGTCCTGCTCTCAGGAGCCCCACGTCTGAAGGGGTAGGCCCTCTGAGGTTCCCCAACCAATGAAGTTTCTCCAGTCTTTTTGAGGTTCTCCAGCCTGATGGGAGCCCTTCAAGGGGATGGCGGAGGCCCCTGCTCACACAGTTCTCTCCGACTGACTCACCAGCATAGAGTGGGTCATAGTAGATCTCGCCGGGGGACAAACTGTAGATAGCCACAAAAAGCAGACCCAGGATCAAGGCACTCACCAATGCCAGCCCCAGGGGGCTGTGGAGAGGGAAAACAAGTCAGAGAGGCCAGGCCCAGTGCTGAGGCCCCACCCACCCTGGTGAGGGCAAAAGCAGATTCTAGGGTGCTCCAGATGTTGAGACTGAAGTGTCTTTCCATCCAGGAATCTCGTTCCCTGCAACTACCCTTTCCCATCACTAGGCTGTTGCCTGAGCTGTTTCTCCTTCCTGGAAACTCCTTCCAGAAGTCTCTTCCACTTGGCAAATGCCTACTCATCCTTCATGGCCTATCTTTCATGGCTCCTCCTCCAGGAAACCCTCCCTGACTCCTTAGAATCATTGCCCAACTTAGGCCAAGTACAGAGGGGGCATCAGTCAACTCTTTCTGACTCTACAGTCCATCCCGTCACTTGCTGATACGTGTTTAACTCAATTTGCTGTCAGTCATTCAACATCACCAAGCCACTCTGTGGTCAGACCCAGCTCCCAAGCCCCTGCCAGGTCTCTAGTGCTCAGCACTGTACACCTCACTTTCTGAAACTCCTGACTCCTCCTAGCTGAAGTCCAAATGCTTCTGTCAACTCCACCCCACCCCTACCCTGATCTGTCCCATCAACCAGATAAGACAGGTCAACCAGTTGCATAGATAAGAAATAGAAATTAGGTTGGAAGCCGCCAACACAGGTGGGGCAGAGTGGGTGGTTGGGAAAGCTATCCAGGGTCCCAGACTCCTCTACACTTTGTCCAGGCTCCTACCTTCTCATGGACCTCTCTGACACCTAAGATCCCCATCCTGGCCCCATCGGACCAACAATGACAATTATAGTCATCAGATAAGACCACACAAGTCTTTGCACAAAATTTGTAATCCTTATAACTATGGGACGAGGTCGAGGATTATGTTCATTACACACTGAAGAAACTCAGGCTCCCAGAAGCAACCTGACTCATTCATCCAAGGGGATGGAGCCAGGAATTTTTACCCAAGGAGCCAACCCCACAGGCAATACTCCCTGTACCCTGTCTTGAGTTGAGCCAGGTTTGGGAGTGTGAGGGGCTTGCATATGCCTGGTACTCCAGTGGCAGGATCCACAGGGCTGGGGTTTAGTTTAGGAGACAAGGGAGGTCACAGCATGTAGGCGAAACTGAGGCTAAAGACAGGGTGGGCCAAACCTTAACAGAAGAAAGTCTCAAGCCTCCGACAGGCAATGGAGGGGCCATCTGCTAGGGTTGGTGGAATAGAACGCATGTCCGAGTGTCCATGTGTCAAGAGCTGGGTCATCAGGCCCTTATCTGGGGCAATACTTTGACCTTTGGTAACTTTGGAGCTGGGCACATCCCTGGGAAACCCCAGAAACCCTCCAAAACTCTGCCCTGTGGGGGGGCTCTGCTTCTCAGCCTCCTTTCTCCTCAAGCCCTAAACGTCCCAGGACCGCCCCCACCCCCACCACACAGCCTCCTGGCCGGCGGAGAGGGCACTTCAGGGGCTGGGGGTAGTTCTGGCCTAGGTCCCTTCCTCCTGGCAGAAGCTGCGCAGGGACTCAGGGCTCGGGGGAGCCAGGCTCGCCGCCCGCGCATCCTCTCTCCCCGCCACCGCCAACCCGGCTCCGCAGCCCGCGGCCGCCGCCCGCCCCCCTCCTGGAGGCCGCCCTGGCCCCTCCCCTCACGCACTGCGAGAGCGCCGAGACGTGGTTGAGCGCATAGGACCAGGGGAGGGCACCGAGCGACAGAGCCGCGATCTTGCCGGCCAGCGGCGGGATGTCCATAGTGGCGGCGCCCGGACCCCGGCTCGGTTCCGGCACGGCCTCCAGGGCGCTCGGCTCCTCCGCGGCCGCGCGTCTGGGATGGGGGGAGGGTGCCGGGGACCCGGCCCCGCCCCGCCCTGCGCAAAGGTCGCCCGCCGCTGCGCCCTGGTCTGGCCGCCTTGACTTGACCGTCCCCGCGCTCCCGGGGAGCCTCTGAGGCCCCTCCCCCTTGAAGCGGTCCCTTCCCCCACTCCTCCCCCGGCTTCACCGTCACCGGACTCAGCGCGGTTCTCAGCGGCCTTCCCGGTCGCCCAGCCTCAGCTTCACTATTTAAGGCTAGAACACCATGTCTCCCGACGCTTCCGCTCGTGAGGCCCGGGACTGCAACTTGGGAGGCCCTGGGCCAGCAGCTTCATTCTAAGGGAATTTGTTCTCCAGGCCTCCTTCTGCACTTCTGCTTTCTCCGTCCTAAGCCACCGGTGTACCTACCTCGACCCTGAAGGGGACCCTTTTTAATTCCACATTCCCTAGACCTTCTTACCCCTAGGATCAAGGGGGCATTGGCGGCATTCTGCGCTAATGGAGGAACCTCAGTCGCTTGGACACAAGGAGTTGCCTGCAGGGCCCTTGGATTTGAGTGTTCACTCAGCGGCCACACACATTTAAACACATGTCCGGGTGTAAAGCTTTTGACTGGGTCTGGGGATCATCTCAAGGCAGGCCGTCAAGGTCATGGGTTGGGCGGGTCCCTTGAAGGACTGTATGTGCTGTGTTCCTTCCATGTAGCCTGGGCACCTCGTGGGCAGCTGAGGCTATGCCCCTTGGCTCAGTGGGTGGTGTCAAAGGGAGGGAGTCCAAAGGGTGGGCTTAGACTAGGCGTGGATTGCTAGTTTGGTGAGTTTAGAACAGTGTTTCTGGCAAGAATAGCTCAGACCTGGGGTTGGGGTGTGGTGGGGGGCTCAGAGGGGATAGCTGAGGGAGGATTCTGAACAGCCTGCAGGAGGCGGTGCTTGGTTCAGGGGAAAATGCAAAGGGCATGGAGTGAGGGGGGCGGGCTGCGCCAGGGAGGGGACTATAGTAGGGTGGGGAGAGAATTAGGAGGCAGCTGTCTCCAACCCACTTTGGACTCTTGCCCATGTGTTACTGGCGGCTGCTGGAAAACAGTGAGCAGGTGCCTTTGGGGAGGCCCACAGTCTGTGTGTGGGGAAGATTCTAACCCTCACCCTTTTCCCATGCAGCCCCTGGGCCTTGTGCCACCTGGGTCCCATCTCTAAGCCTGGGTGACAAGATGATCTTCTGGCCACCGACCTGACAGCCTCCCTCCTAGCCTCCCTCCCCAGTTGTCCCTTGCCCACGGGTTAAGTTCAGGTTCCTCTGGGCTGACCTGAGGCTCCAGTCTCATTTCTTGACTTTTCCCAACTCTAGCGGTGCCAACACCCCACCCCCCGGCCTCTTTCCTGTCTGCAAGATGGACCCTCTAGTATTTCCTCAGCCCTTAAAGCAGATCCCAATGTCCCCTCCTCCAGGTAGCCCTCTCTGCCACCCCAGCCCCGCTCCTCCTCCTCCAAGGGCAGGGGTGTCTGATCCAGATCTCTCTAGCAACCTGGCCTTGCATCTGTGTCTGGGATGTGCATGTACATGCACACCGAATTTGGGGGCCATTCTCTTCCACCTCTCCACTTGCTTGGGGGTAAAGTCCATGGGCTGAGTCTGGAGAACCTCCAGGTCACTAATTCAATTGAAGGGTGACCTTGACCTGGATGGCGAGGTGCCTGGGACCAAGGCCTAGGGTCCCTATCATTGGAACCTCTGGCTGCCCAGAGCTACTCTTGTGCTCAAGACCTGGGACCACTGGGCAGCCTCCACACGTGGGAATGTCACCCCTGGCCCTGCCCTGGGCACAGTGTCTATGGAAGGGAGACAGGGTGGTATATGTCATCCCAGCCTGGGCTCTTGTGCTGAGACTCCAGTCCCTGGGTGCCCTCCTCCCCCATACTGAGACACTCCCCAGGCTGCCGCCAAGACAGCACCCAGTTCCTCTTTGCATTTATCAGTCTCAGGTTCACCACCATGTACACAACAGACTGGCTGCCAGGGAGCAGAGCCTATCCACCCGGTTCACACAGTTGGTGCTGTTTACTAAATGACTACGAGATGCAGGCTGGCCCAGAAGCCCAACTCCAGCTGGAGTCTTCAAGCCCCTGAGCCCACAGGGGTTGAGCAGGACCCACTAGGCACATGTGTGGGCAGATGGATGGGTTGTGGGGATCCCCTCAGGGCTCATACTTTAAGCATGCCTCTTGGATTCCTAGGACCCCACCCAAGCTGCTCACTCAGCAGCTACAATTGAATGAGATCCCCAGGTAGTCTTGGCACAAATATGAGGTGCAGGCTCTGGAGATGTAGGGAGCACCTGGCATGCTGCATCTGTCCACAGAGTCGTCCCCTAAAGGCACGAGCCCCAGGGACTCCTGTGTCCACCCCACTGGCTTACTGGGGTAGCCTGGGCTGCAGCTGTCACAGACAAGCTTTGGGGAGGAGCTGTCAACGCCACCTGCTGGTGGGGTGACTTGGCACAGGTGTGCCCTGGGTCCACCTGCCCCGCAGATCTGAAGAGGGCTGGGCCCTGTCTGGGGACCCCTTCCAACCTAACTCCTGCAGCACAGTGCTACACTGGGAGGTCCCTAATGCCCCTGGTGCAGGTGCAGCCAGGTGTTGGCTGGTCAGCCACCAGTCTCTCTCAGAGGATCTGTGGATCCTCCCCTCAACTCTAACCCAGGCTGATGGTGAGGGGCCCCATAGACAGATTTCTAGATGGTTCTCTCGTATTTCTCAGGCACCAGGGAGCTTTCCCAGCAGCATCCCAGCCCCATTTGCCCAGCCCAGCCCCGCTGCTACGGAAACAGAGGGGTTTCTGGTGATGGCAAAAACCAGGCTGCCCTGGTAGGCAAGCACTGGAACTTTAATACACGGCATGACACTTGAGACAACGGGAAGGGCAGGCAGAAATGCAGGCCAGAACATTCCACAGTCCAGGGAAGGTCGGTCGTTTGGAAAATACAATTGTGCGTTTTTCCAGAATACTCAGTAGTAAGGCCGTCTGGGGTTGTTCTGTGAGAGGCAAAAAAGAAAAAGGGGAGGGGGTCAATGCTAAACACAGTGGTTCCTCCTGCCCAGAATGTTCCAGGGACAGCTGAGCTCACAGAGGGGAGGGCAGGTGGAGAGGTGGGGAGTTGCTAGTGAGACCTGGCTTAGCTGGACTGGGGAAGGAGAGACAGTTCTGTTACCAGCACTGCCACCCCCGTGCTGAGATTCTGGGCAGCCCAGCCAGGAGCCATATGGGGCGCTGGGGACACACGCACCAGGGGGTTGGGCCGGAAGCGGTAGGCCAGCATCATCCTCTTGCGGAAGGCCTCATACTCATCATCCTCCTTGGAGAGCTCAGCTGGCCGGTCGATGCCAAAGCCTGCTCCATCTACTGTGGTGGTGCCTCTGCAGGGGGGGGGGAATGACAGGGCCAAGTGAGCAGGGGGCCGGGCTGGTGCCAGCAGGAGGAGTGGCAGAGGGCGCATACACTCACTTGTTGACCGGGTTCTTGATGCCCTGGCCCTCTGAGCCCAGCCCGTCGCCCTCCTTCCAGCCCATTTTCATCAGCATCTGGTAGCCGATGTTCTCCACTGTCAGCTTGAACTCCTTGTACTCTGAGTAGTCAGGCTCTCGGCCCTCCTGCAGGGCAAGGAGGTGGCTGTCATCCACCAGGGCTGCAACTGTCCCGGGTCCCGGCTCTGGCCTGAATACCACCCCTTCCCACCACCAATGGCCTGACTGGCCGCTGGGACCATCTGCCCATCTGCAGCCTCTGTACCAGGTCAGATTCCTTAAGAACAGACCAAGATGCTCCTTTTCAGGGTCCCCAGGGTCAGACTTTGTACCAAGCTGCCTGGTGGCAAAGTCAATGAGGGCAAGGTGACAGGTCAGAGAGGCTTCACCCACCATGGGAAAGATTAATGGTTCATCAGTAAAGTCAAGTCCTAGGTTCTGAGGGCAATTCGTTACACAGAATGCTAAAAAGATGGGGTCAATAAGGTGACGGCCTTATTGATGAGGTTATGCGGTACAAAGCAGTTTTTAAAAAATCCCCCAAAAGATGACATGGGATGTGCCCTGTCAGCTATCTCTCCTCAGAGAAAAGCATGATGGCAGCATGGCAGGAATGTGAATTTTTGTTCTGGAGAACCCAGTCCATGGGGGCTTCTGTCTTGAGAAACGCTTTGCCTGTAAACTGCACTTAATTGGCTCCACCGAAAGCAGAATTTCCCTGAAGCCCTGGAAAATGTTTCTAAAGCAGCAGCTGGGCTGCTTTCTGCTAATTCCCTCCACAGACGGTGTCTATCATCAACAGATGCCTCCCGAGGCGAGAGGGCCCAGCTCCCCCTGTGAATGAAGGGGGGCCCCCGAGATTGCCTCAGGCGCCTGGGCCACTGGCATGGCTGCCTGCCGGCCAGCCCACAACAGGAGCGGGGGCCCGGGGACCCTCTCAGCTCACCTTCAGGGCCTTGAAGGTTTCCATGAACTTCTCCAGCTCATCTGGTGGCAGGAAGTCTCCGATAAAGTGCTTGCCGCGGCCCATCTTTGTCAGCTGCTCAGCCCACTCTGCCCAGAGAAGCGGGGAGGGGGGTGTGTGTGGAAAGTGAGAGAAAGGCAGAGCGCGGAGAGCGGGCCAGGTGACCCCCTGGCACAGGTGTGAGTCTGGGGCGGGGTGCGGGGCCTCAGGTGGTGGGGGAACGAGGCAGCTGGCAGAGGCCCTGACCCAAACCCTGCCCCCCCAGGCAGCCCTGCTGAGTGCCAGGTTCGAACGGCCCCGGGCGCTCACAGAGCTACTTCTTCCCACCGAGGTGTGGAGGCAGAGAAGCCGAGTCTCTCGCTCCAGGCCTTACACGTCGTGCAGGCAGCTTAAGACCCCAGGTGCCTCCCTGAGCAGGCGAGTGGGGGCTCCCAGCCTCCCCGGGCACCCCGGGCCACGCCCCGCCCGCACCCCGGGTCTTGTCCATCTCCATGCGCCGCAGCTGGTGCTCCCAGGTGCCCAGCTCGCTGTCCACCTCCTCGTCGCTGTCGTAGCCGTGCTGGTGCTGCTGCAGGGCCTTCTCCCACAGCAGCTGCATGTCCTGCATTGCGCGCTTGTGCTGCATGATCATGTCATACATCTGCTGCATCTGCGGGCGGCACGCACCAGTGAGCGGCGCCGGGGGGCGCACGTGCAGGAGGCCGGCCCCTCTGCCTTCCCTGCGCACGTCAGGCGCCCTCACCCTTCCTCTCTCTGCCCCCTGCCCCCCCCCCCGGGGCAGACACGGGAACAGGGCCCAGAGCGAGTGCTCGAGGAGACACGAGGGCTGGTACCAGGGCACGCCCTGGGCTCCCTGAATCCCCGTGGTGAGCAGGGAGGACCCCTCTCCGCCTCACCCAGTCTGGCCTAGAACCCAGCACATCCTGGGCACCCTTGCTGTGGACACCAGAGGAGGGCACTGCAGGCCCCTGACCACAGAACGGTTGAAGGTGAGGTGATGGGGCTGCCAGCCTGGAGGAGGTGACTGGGGTTGAGTGTCCCCAAGGACCAACAGACAGGTGCCTGGAGTGCCCCCCAGGAAAGCAGCAGAGAGACCAAGCCAGCCCTCACCCCAATCACAGCCCAATACCAACTGAGCATTTGTCATACCATTCAGGGCCCCCAGTGCTAGCCAGGCCTGTCCTGTACTGGCTGCTGGGGAGCACTGGAAGGGAAACTTAAAAAAGGAGACCACCTAGTCAGAAAGAGCCCACAAGCGTGTTGAGGAGTAGCTATAGAGCACCAGCCTCAGGGGCTGCCCAGGCAGTGTGAGAAGGCCTCGGCTCTGGGGCCAACGCAAGCTGGGGCGGGCCCTTGGGAGGTGGAATGCGGCTGACAGGGGCCTGCTGCCCAAGGACCTCTCCCCTGACTGTGGGACCCACCCAGCACAGGGAGGCTCAGAAAGAACACGGCACGACCACTGAACTGTGAGATGAGGTGGGGGACGATACTCCACCAGCCCCTCTGGAGCCTGCCTGCTCGGCTCCAGACTTACCTCCTGTTGCTCCTTCAGCTGCTTCTTCTGGGCATCTGACAGCTCCGTGACACCCACCAGACCTACGGGCTTCCCTTTCTCATAGCCAAGCCCCTTGAGGTCCTGAACTGGAAACAAAACACAGGCTGGTCAACAATGGATGCTCCCGCATGTGGCACAGTGTCCAGGCACTGATGACATCTGAGGCACCCAGCACACATGACAGAGCCTTCACATCACAGCAGTTGGTATCCCGTGTCATGTGATGACCGCGGGGGCCTCACCAGGCTCTATCACAAGCACCCAGTTTCATCCTCACGTGACCTCCAGGCAGACTCTATACCACCACGTTGCAGATGCCAACATCAGAACTTAGAGATCCAGGGGCGCCTGGGTGGCTCAGTCATCAAGTGTCTGCCTTCAGCTCAGGTCATGATCCCAGGGTCCTGGGATCGAGCCCCGTATCGGGCCCCCTGCTCCGCGGGAAGCCTGCTTCTCCCTCTCCCACTCCCCCTGCTTGTGTTCCTTCTCTCGCTGTGTCTCTCTCTCTGTCAAATAAATAAATAAATAAAATCTTTAAAAAAAAAAAAAGAACTTAAGAGATCCAGGGCTTCGCTCAAGGTCACGTGTCTGATGGGTGATAAGACAAGGACTTTGCAAAGGCAGACATGAGAGTGCAGATAGCATGTGAGTGAGTGAGTGAGTGTGTGTGTGTGTGTGTGTGTGTGTGCGTGTGTGTGCATTCACACACCGACTCTTGGAAATAAGCTCTGCAGGGAACAGACACCCAGCGTAGACACACAAGGGTTCATAGTCTGGCATAAGACTCAGCTGTGTGGCTGTTAGCTCCTTCCGGGGAGGAAGCCGACCATCCTCAAAGCAACTGACATTTAATTTGGCATCAGCTTCGGAGCTTGGCTGGAGCCAGCAACACTAATGCACATGAAGACGCTGTGACG
Organism: Callorhinus ursinus; assembly: GCF_003265705.2. Lineage (NCBI taxonomy): Eukaryota > Metazoa > Chordata > Mammalia > Carnivora > Otariidae > Callorhinus > Callorhinus ursinus. Next base: position 2,446,639 of record NW_027397077.1, read on the forward strand.
GCCCCATCTGGGCGGCAGAAACCACCACCCCTCAGGCGGTAGCTTCCTGAGGGAGAAGTTGGGCAAACGGGGGTACAGAGGACCTTCTGGCACGTGCAAAGAGCCAGGTCCTCCCAGTGCACCAGGGGTTGGGGCCTCGCCTGTAAGAATCACCCACAAGTGCTCCTTGAGCCCATGCTTATACTTCAATACCTTCTAGAAGGTCTGTGTGGGAGCCCTGTGAACCGGGCAAGGGGTCAAGGTCTGAGCAGCCCGCTGTGTGCCCGGAGCATGCCCATTATCCCTCTCCTCAGACCACTTTTCCAGCAAGCAAGGAGATGGGGGCTGCTCACACTCCCGCAGGGATACGGATCAGTGGGACTTAACCCTGGATGTGAGCCTGGGAGGCTACCTCGCCAGCGGGGAGCTGGGGCCAGGCCTCGGGGAGTGGGTTCAGAATCGCGGCACACACACATCAGAACAGCACTCACCGCCGAGCACCCTCCATTATAGTGGGCACCAGAGTTTGACACTTGATGGGAATCCAACCTGAGACACCATCAATCCTGGGGAGAAATGCTATCTAGAACCCCAGGGAGTAGTAGAATTTTCACTAGGCTTTCTCCTTGGACTGGAAGACCACCCACCCTCAGAGCTGGACGGACAAGGCCAACAGGCCAGCCACATGACTTGGGTGAGCTGCCTTCCCCCTCCGCCCATCTCTGCAAAAGAAATGTAGGTGTCAGTGCCAGGGCACATATGACTCCTCTATGTCCTTGTGTGTCCAGGGGCAAGGGCAGGGGAGAGGGTTCTGCCTGCAGTGCAAGCTGTGTGGAGGGCAGTGAGCCAGAGGCCATGAGACAGCCTCTCTCAATCACCCATTCTCACCTGCATAACGGAAGGACAACAGACTCCTCAGCGTGGTGGGTTTGTGGTAGAAAAGGAGAAATGAGACCACACGCTGTCAAGGAGGCGGATGTTGGAGCGGATTGCGCAAAACTGACTGTGGTAATCACGGTGCTTATCATCATGCATTTCCTGAGCTTTCTTTGACAGTACTTTAAAGCTTAAGGGAGATAACAGGATCCATCTATATGCTGTCTATAAGAGACTCACTTTCGATACAAAGTCACAAACAAGTTGAAAGCGAAAGGACAGAAAAATATACTCCATGCAAACAGTAACCAAGAGTGAGCTAGGATGGCCATACTAGCATCAGACAAAATAGACTTCCAGCCAAAAAAGGTTACAAGAGACAAAGAAGGAGGTTCTATGTTGATAAAAAAAATTTGAAACGCTAAGAAAATATAATGAGTATACAGCAAAAATTGACAAAAGTGAGGGGAGAAATACACAGTTCTACAATAACAACTGGAGACTTCAATGACCCATTTTTAACTAGGGACAGGTATCTAGATAGAAAAATCAATAAGGATATAGAAGATTAAACACTAGAACCAGTGAGACCTAACAGACGCATACAGAACATGCAACCCAACAATGGCAGAATACAGTGCACATGGAACATTCTCCAGGACAGATTACATGTGAGGCTATAAAAACGAGTTTTAAGAAATTTTAAAAGACTGAATTCATACCAAGTATCTTTTCTGATCGCAATGGAATGAAACTAGAAATCAGTAACAGAGGGAAAATTGGAAAACTCACAAATATATGGAAATTAAACAACACACTCTTAAACAATCAATGGATCAAAGAGGAAATCACCAAGAGAGACTAGAAAAATTTAAGAGATGAAGGAACACGAAAGCACAAGAGGGCAAAAATGATGGGACGGAACAAAAGCAGTGCTACAAGAGAAATCTATAGCTATACCTACACATAATTAAAAGGAATTATCTCCAATCAATAACCTAACTGTACACCTTAAGGAACTAGAAAAAGAAAAGCAAACTAATTCCAGAGCTAGCAGAGGGAAGAAAATAAATATCAGAATGAAGGTATAAGAAGTAGGAAATAGAAATATAATATAGAAAATCCATGAAACCAAAAGTTGGTTTTTTGAAAAGATCAACAAAATTGACATACCTTTAGACAGACTGCCTAAGGAAAAAGAGAAAAGACTCATTAAAATCAGAAATGAAAGAGGGGATATTACGAAAGACTTTATGGAAATAAAAAGGAATTGTAAAAAATTATTATGAACACTTGTTAAGCCAACAACTTGGATAACCTAGATGAAGTGAACTAATTCCTAGAAATGTATAAACCACCAAAACTAACTCAAGAAGGAAGAGAAAACCTAAACAGACTTATAGCAAGGAAGGAGATTGAATCAGCAATCAAAAACCCCCCAACAGGGGTGCCTGGGTGGCTCAGTTGTTAAGCGTCTGCCTTCGGCTCAGGTCATGGTCCCAGGGTCCTGGGATCGAGCCCCACATTGGGCTCCCTGCTCTGCGGGAAGCCTGCTTCTCCCTCTCCGACTCCCCCTGCTTGTGTTCCTTCTCTCTCTGAGTCTCTCTCTGTCTTATAAATAAATAAATAAAATCTTTAAAAACAAAAACAAAACAAAACAAGCCCAGAACCAGATGGCATTACTGGTAAATTCTACCAACCATTTAAAAGAACAATTAATGCTAATAATTCTTCTCAAACTCTTCCAAAAAACTGGAGGATTTCCTAACTCATTCCATAACACTAGTATTACCCTCATACCAAAAGCAAAGACACCACAAGAAAACTATAGACCAACATTCCTTATGAATATAGATGCAGACATACGCAACAAAATACCAGCAAACTGAATATAGTAGCATGCTAAAAGGATTATTCACCATGACTAAGTGGGGTTTATCCCAGATATGCAAGGGTTGTTTAAATAGAGTGCTGGTACCAATTCCAAAGTGTGTGTGTGGGTGGGGGGACGGTTCCCCACACCGACGAGCAATTCTCAGACACCTGCTGGGTGTCCAATAGGCCAACTCAGTTCTAACACTACCCACCAGAAGATAGCATAAGATTCCATGGATTAAGGGGTCAGTCTTATAAAACTGCTCCCCCCGCCTCCCCAGCCAACTTTAGTCACCAACTATAAGCCCAAGTCATCACCTATGCTACTGACTGGCTGTAGATCAGAGGTTCCAATGATCCCCTCCTGGGTTCAATTAATTTGCTATACTGGCTCACACAACTCAGAAAAACATTTTACTTACCAGGTTACTGCTTTACTTATATATTAAAATGGATATGTTAGGAAAGCCAGATGGAAAAGACACCCTGGGCAAGGTATGGGGAAAGCGCCCAGAGCTTCTATGCTCTCTCGAGCACACCACCCTCCCTGAACCTCCATGTGTTCACCAACCTGGAAGCTCTCTGAACCCTGTCTCTTTGGGTTTTTATGGAGACTTCACCCCATAGGCATGATTGATAAAATCACTAGCTGCTGTTGACTGATTCGACCTCAAGCCCCTCTCCCCTCCCTGGAAACTAGGAGGTGGGACAGAAAGTTCCAACCCTCTATTCATGGTTGGTTCCCCTGGCCACCAACCCCCATCCTTAGGTGCTTTCCAAAAGTCACCTCAGTAACATAAACCCACTTGTGGTGGAAAGGGGCTTATTATAAACAACAAGACCCCCATTTCACCTTTATGGCTCTGAAGCATTTTCATGAACTGAGGACGGAGACCAAATAATACAACAAAAGATGCTCCCACTGCTCTTATCACTCAGGAAATTCCAAGGGTTTTGGGAGGAACTGTGAGCCAGGAACTGTGAACAAAGACCAAATACATATGAGAAATATTATTTTGGTCATCTGAATGGCCAAATATGTATTTCTAATAAACCACAATATCACATGGTTCAATATAAGAAAATTAACCAATGTAATACACCACATTAACAGACTGAAGGAAAAAACCCATCCAATCATTTCAACTGATACAGAGAAAGCATGTGACAAAATCTAATACCCCTCCATGATAAAAACATTCAATAAACTAGGAACAGAAAGGAACTTCCTCAACATGATAAACACATAGCTAACATCATACTCAATAGTAAAAGATTGAAAACATTCCGCCTAAGATTGGAACAAGACAAGGAAGCCCATTTTCCCCACCTCTATTCAACTTAGTACTGGAAATGCTAACTAGAGCAATTAGGCAAGAAAAAGAAATAAGAGGCATCCCACTCGGAAAGCAAAAAGTAGAATTATCTCTACTTGCAGATGACATGATCATAATTATACATACGGAACACCTAAAGAATCCACCAAGAGATTGTCAGAGCTAATAAGTGAATTCAGCAAAGTTGGAGGATCCAACATCAACATGCAAAAATCAGTTTTATTTCTACACATTAGCAACAAACAATTCTAAAAGAAAATTTAAAAAGCAATTCCGTTTACAATAGCCTCAGGGGAAAAAAAATCACTTAGGAACAAATTTAACCAAGGAAGTGTCAGACATGTACAATGAAAACTACAAAACATGTTGAAAGAAATTAAAGAAGATCTAAATAAATGGAAAGACATCCTGTATTCACAGTCTGGAAGACTGGTGGTGGTTGTGGTTGTTGTTGTTGTTGTTGTTGTAAGGAAGACTTAAGTATTGTTACCGTGTCCATACTGCCCAAAGCAATCTATAGACTCAAGGCAATCCTTACCAAAATCCCAACAGTGTTTTTGCAGAAATGGAAAAGCCCATCTGAAAATTCAAGACCCTCAATAGCCAAAGCTTGAAAAAGAAAAAGTTGGAAGACTCACACTCCCAAGTTCAAAACTTACTACAAAGCTACAGTAATCAAAACAGTTGGTACTGACCTAAGGACAGACATACAAACCAGTACAACAGAAGAGAGCCCAGAAATAAACCCTTACATCTAAGGACAACTGATTTTTGACAAGGGTGTCAAGACCATTCAATGGGGAAAGAAAAGTCTCTTTAACAGATGGTGCTGGGAAAACTGGATCTCCACATACAAGAGAGTAAGTTGGATCCTTAGCTTATATCATATATAAAAATTGCCTCAAAATAGATCAAAGTCCCAAAACTACAAAAAACTTAGAACATAGGGGCAAATCTTCATGACCTTGAATTTAGCTATGGTTTCATAAATGAAACCAAAAGGACAGGCAACAAAAGAAAAAATAAATGGAACTTAGTCAAAATTTAAAACTTCTGTGCATCAGAGGACACTATCAAGAGAATAAAAAGACAATCCATAGAATGAGAGGATATATTTGCAAACCATGTATCTAAATAGGAGGTTACTATCCAGAATATATAAAGAACTCCTACAACTCAACAACAAAGACAGCCCAATTTAAAAGTGGGCAAAGGACTAAAATAGACATTTCTCCAAATAAGCTATACAAATGACCAATTAGTACATGAAAGATGCTCAACACCATCAGACATCAGGGAAACACAATTCAAAACTACAATGTGACTCCACTTTACACCTGCTGGGATGGCAATTATATAAAGGCAAGGATGTGGAGAAATGGGAACCCTTGTGCACTGCTGGTGGGACTATCAAATGGTTCAGCTGCTGTAGAAGATAGTTTGGCGGTTCCTCAAAAAATTAAACAGAATTACCATATGACCCAGTGATTCCACTCCTAGGTATAGACCCAAGAGAATCAAAATCAGGGATTCAAATAGTACTTGTAGACCAATGTTCACAACAGCACTATTTACAGTTGCCAAAAGGTAGAAAAACCCACGTGTTCGTCAACTGATGAATGGATAAACACTGTAGTCCATTCATGAAATGGAATATCATTCACCCATAAGGAATGAAAACTCTTGACATATGCTACAACACAGATGAAGCGTGGAAACATTATTTGAGTGAAAGAAGCCAGGCTGTCCTGACAGAGGTGGGGGAAGGGGGTCAGCGCACCTGACAGAGGTGAGGGAGAGGCGTCTACATCCCTTTGTACCAGCTCGGCGGGTGGGAGTTCCACCTTTTCCTCTTCAGGCCCCCACCGGCTCTTCCGCTTCTTTTTCACAGTGGCTGTGGTGGTTGGCTTCCCAGGGATGGTTGGAGCTGGGGTGACTGCAGGCGAGGGGGCAGATGAGGCAGGGCAGGCAGCAGCTGGGGGCAAGGACCCCGATGGGGTCTCAGGAGGGGATTTGCGTTTCAGGCTGAGGTCAGGTGCCATGAGAGTGCCTGTGGGGCCAGCCTTAGCTTTCCGGAACTCTTCCAGCTTCTGTCGGTAGTATTTGTACCCCTGGCTGTTGGGTTCGTATAGAAAGCTGCAAAGAAGAGTTGGGGGGGGGGGCACACTGTCAGCTGGGCCCAAGCCCCCTGCCTGACTCTGGACAGGAGCAGCTTGGGCCTTGTGCACATGTGTCCAGGTTAGCCAGGGTCATAGGAGGGTCGAGGTCTCCACCATGATCTCCCGCACTGCCAGACTTCAGTGGCTTCTGGCTCTGGTGGCCCAAGCTTGAGGAATAAATAGTGTGATGTGCTCATGCTTGTTACCATGCCATTCCTGTGGGCCACTGGTCACTCCAAGTCCCTACACCATCTCTATCAGGCACCCATTACAACATATTTGACCCCCTGCTTCAAAGGAAAAAGGAGTGGGTTCTGTCAGATCTCCCCAGGCTCTGCAAGGCTTCTTCCCCTGCTGTTCTAGATGAGCACACTGGTGCCTTCAAACCAAGAAATCCTGAGTTGGGAGAGATACCTGGTGCCAGAAAGGGCAGGATTTGTCCCAAACCTGACAGCTTGGAAAATCTGTGCTTCTCTCTGATGTACCCTTGAGAGACATCAATAGCAAATGGAGGCAAAACAGAAACACTGAACATCAGAATGGACAGGGGCTGGACTCCACCTAAAGCCCCCACCTCACTGGAAGTTGAGGGTGCCCCTGGTCTTTCCCCACCAACCCCAGTCCCAAGTGCGAAGCAGGTAGGGCTGGGTTCAGAGCTGGCAGAAACTATGGCTCCCTCTGCAACTGCCCAGCATCTATCAGATTATGCATGTCTTGAGCTGACAGTCCCACCTCTGTGGTCCACACCAGATGGAGGAGTCACAGCTCAGCTCCATGAAGCAAAACCTGTGTACAACATGAGCTATACAAGGTCTCAACAAGGAGGGGCTAGACCTGCACTCATGGATCTTGAGGTTCTGGTCACAGCATAATGGTCTGCTGTGAAAGCAATGTGCAGGCTCAAGGATGCTGTAAATTCTTTTTATACAAGAAAGACAGGAGAAAGAAACCCCATAGACTGTTTCTGTGTGTCTACATGAGAGCCAGGAAGGGGCAGAAGGATCCCAGCCCCGCCAACATCAGTCCCTAAGACAGGATAGGACAGGGAGATGGTGGCCTCCCCTCTGCCCTGCTTTGTACTTCTTCACCCTAGAGGTAGACAGTGTGAACAAATCTACTTCTATTAAAGAAATGGAGTGTGATGCCTGGCTGGCTCAATCAGTACAGCACAGGACTCTTGATCTTGGGGTTGTGGGTTTGAGCCCTACGTTGGGTGTGGAGAGTACTTAAAAATAAAATCTTTAAAAAAAAAAAAAACTGAGTAAGTAATAACCTTTCAAAAACAGAAAGCACTAGGCCTAGGAGTTCACTGGTGAATTCCACCAAATATTTAAGGAGGAAATTATATCAATTCTCTACAATCCCTTTCAGAGAATAGAAGAGAGAATACTTCCTAACTCATCCAATTACCCTAATACCAAAACCAAACAAAGATATCACAAGAAAACTACAGACCGATATCTCTCATGAACATAGATGGGAAAACTCTCAACCAAGTATTAGCAAACAAAATCCAGAAATGTATAAGAATTATAGGGAGATGGGGGGACAGACGATATATGTGAAGATTAAGAGGTACAAACTTCCAGTCATAAGTAAGTCATGAAGATGAAAAATACAGCATAGGAAATACAGTCAATAATATTATAATAACTTTGTGTGGTAACATGTGGTAACTACCCTTCTCATCATGAGCATTTCGTGATGTTATATAATTGTCAAATCACTATGTTGTACACATTAAACTATATATTATATGTCAACTATACTTCACTTAACATTTTTTTAATTTAAAGAATTATACACAGTGGGATTTATTCCAGGCAAAAAGAGAAAGAAAGAAGATCAGCAAGCCTTAAGAGGTAGTGCCTAAGAAAAGTGAATGACGTGAGGATATATCACATCTGTGAGAAACAAGGGAATAAGGCATTTTTTTCCTCAAACTTTTTCCGAGCCTCTAGTTTGAACCTGTTGTTGATCTCAGTAGAAGGAATGAAAGTGAATAAACACTGTGATCTTTCATTATAAAAAAAAAAAAGGGAATCCATCACAAGTTAAAAAAGAAAAATCACATAATCATATCAATGGCTGCAGAAAAAGCCTTTGACAAAACCCAACACCCATTCATGATAAAAAATACTCAGTAAACTAGAAACAGAAGAGAACTTTCTCAACTTGATAAAAAAAAAAAAGAGTATCTACAAAAAACCCTATAGCTAACATCATACTTAATAGTGAGAAAACCAGAAGTTTTCCCACTAAGAATGGAAACAAGGCCAGAATATCCCACTTCACCAATGAGTTTCAACACTGTACTAGAAGTCTTAGCTAATGCAATAAAAAAAGGTAAGAGCAAGTATACTCAGAAAGAAGAAATAAAACTGTCTCTGCTCACAAATAACATGATCATCTATGTAGGAAAAAACTGATTAAAAAACTCTTGGAACTAATACGTGATTGTAACAAGGCTGCAAGATACCATGGTTAATATACAAAAGTCACCTGCTTTCCTATATGCCAGGAATGAACAAGTGGATTTGAAATTAGAAACACAATACCATTTACATTAGTACACAAAAAAATGTAGTACTTAGGTATAAGTCTACAAAATATGAACAGATTCTATATAAGGAAAACTACACAACTCTGATGAATGCATTCCAAGAACTAAATAACTGGAGAGATATTCCTTGATTATAGATAGGAAAACTCAATATTGTCAAGATGTTGCTTCTTTCCAAACTGATTTACAGATTCAGTTCCATCTGAGTCAAAATCCCAAGTTATTTTGTGGATATTGACTGATTCTAAAGCTTATATAGGCACAAAAGATCCATTACAGCCAACACAATATTGAACAAGAACAAAGTTGGAAGACTGACATGACCAGATTTCAAGGCTTACTGTAAGCTATAGTATCAAGGCCATGTGGCATTAGTGAAAGAATAGACAAACGGATCAATAGAACAAAGGGCCCAGAAATAAACCCATATAAACATGGTCAACTGATCGCTGACAAAGGAGCAAAGACATTCTTTTCAACAAATGGTACTGGAGGACTGGACATCCACATGCAAAAAAAAAAAAAAAAGAATCTAGACACAGACCTCACACCCTCCACAAAAATTAACTAAAAATGGATCATAGATTTAAATGTAAAATGCAAGGCTATAAGGCTCCTAAAAGATAACATAGGAGAAAACCTAGATGACTTCCTGGATGGTGATGACTTTTTAGATAGACTCCAGGCACAATCATGAAAGCAACTGATAAGCTGAACTTCATTAAAATTTATTTCTTTTAAAGATTTATTTATTTATTTGACAGAGAGAGAGAGCACAAGCAGGTGGTGTGACAGGCAGAGGGAGAGGGAGAAGCAGGCTCCCCGCTGAGCAGAGAGCCCGATTTGGAGGACTCCAGGATCATGATCTGGGCCAAAGGCAGATAGATGCTCAACCGGCTGAACGACCTAGGTGCTCCTAAAATTGAAAACTTCTGCTGTGCAAAAGAGACACTATCAAGAGAAGACACACCACCAACTGGGAGACAGTATTTGTAAAAGACACATTTGATAAAAGGACTATGATCCAAAATATACAAAGAACTCTTAAAACTCAACAATAAGAAAACAAATAACCCAATTAAAAAACAAGCCGATGATTTTTACACCTCACCGAAGAAGATACACAGATGGCAAATAAGCATATAGAAAGATGTTCCACAACATATGTCATCAAGAAAATGGAAATTAAAACAACACTGAGATACCACTACACATGTATTAGAATGGCCAAAATCCAGAACACTGAGAACATCAAATGTTGGCGAGCAGGTGGAGCAACAGAACTCTCACTCACTGCAGAGGGAAATGCAAATGATACAGCCACTTTGGAAGACAGTTTGCAGTTTCTCACAAAACTAAACATACCATGCAATCCAGCAATCACATTTCTTGGTATTTACTCAAGAGTTGAAATCTTATGTCCATACAAAACCCTGCACACAGATGTTTATAGCAGTTTCCTTCACAATCGCCAAAATTTGGAAGCAACCAAGATGTTCTGCTGTAGCTAAATGAATAAACTGTGGGACATGCAGACAATGGAATATTATTCAGTGCTAAAAAGAAATGAACTGTCAAGCCATATAAAGACATGGAAGAATCAGTCTTAAATCCAAGCGAAAGAAGACAATCTGAAAAGACTACATACTATATGACTCCAATTATATAACATTTTGGAAAAGGCAAACTATGGAATCGGTAAAAAGATCAGTGGTTGCCAGGAGTTGGGGAGGAAGAAAGGATGAATATGTGGAACATGGGTGATTTTAGGGCAATAAGAATACTTTACATGATGCCATAATGATGGATACATGTCACTGTATATTCGTCCAAACTCACAGAAGGTACAACGCAAAGAGTGAATCCTAAAGTTAACTGTGGACTCTGGGGTATTATGAAATATCAAAGTAGCTTCATCAATTGTACTACTCTAGTGGGAAATGTTGATAATAGGGGAGGCTGTGCACGTGTAGAGGCAGGGGCACATGAGAAGTCTCTGTACCTTCCCTTCAATTTTGCTGTGAACCTATAACTGCCCTAAACAAAAATGACATCTTAAAAGAAGTTAAGAGAGGGGTGCCTGGGTAGCTCAGTTGGTTAAGCGACTGCCTTCGGCTCAGGTCATGATCTCCAGGTCCCGAGCCCCACATCCGGCTCCTTGCTCAGCAGGGAGTCTGCTTCTCCCTTCTCCCTCTCCCTGCTACTCCGCCGGCCTGTGCTCTCTCTCTCACTCTCTGTCTCAAATAAAATCTTGGAAATAAATAAATAAATAAATAAATAATTTAAAAAAAAAAAGTTGAGAGAGGGGAGCCAAGGTGGCTCAGTCGGTTAAGTATCTGCCTTTGGCTCAGGTCATGATCCCAGGGTCCTGGGATCTAGCCCCGTATCGGGCTCCCTGCTCAGCGGGGAAGTCTGCCTCTCCCTCTGCCTCTCCACCTGCTCTTGCTCTCTCTCTCACTCTCTCTCTCTCTCAAATAAATAAATAAAATCTTAAAAAAAAAAAGTTGAGACAAAAGCAAAAAAATTTTCAAAGAGGGAAGGGAAAAGTTGGCTGGATGTGAAAAAAGACGCTTGGCAACCAGGAAGGGTCGGATAGGGATTTAAGGCTATCTGGTTTCTGTATTCTGATTTAAAAGATTTTTTAACTTGACAACATAAGACTTTCCTGTTAAAATGGCATGGAGTATGGTGATGAACGCACTTCCTCCCACTGATCTCTGCCTCAGTTTCGTCCCCTATAAGAGGCCAGCAACAGGGTTTGAAAAGAACAACGTGGCTCACCCGGGTGACAGGTTAAAGAGGTATGTGGCTTGTGGTGGATGCGGTGCTTGTGCTAAACCTTCATCTAACTGATCTGATGGCCGCGATCCCACTAAGGAGATGCAGTTATTAAGAATTTAGCCCACTGAGGCTGGACATTCAATTTGTGACTCATTTTTCAAGATTACGGATGATGCTGTATTTAACATTTCTGGGGATGGCGTCAGTCAAAGGAATGGGTGTTTCCAGTTTCTTTATAGATAAGCCATTGTTACAGATTGTTTCCCAAAACACAGAGCCACTGGGGTGTGCCCAGCCCATGTGAGGAATCAGGAGGGCAGGGAAGGGCCAAGAGAGGCAAACACACGAGCGGCTCCTATTACATTTGAGGGTGAAAGAAACTGCCTCACACCTGACTCCATGTGGAGATTAAACAGATCACGCTGCTCACCTTTAGCCACTTCCCCACCAGGGACCCCAGGCTCTGCCTTCACCCTGGCACCCATTCTTTCCTCTGGCCTCATCACAGTAACACCCAATGAGCTGGGCGACCAACAGTGAAGCCCCACAGAGGACCCAGAGCTGCCTATGCCAAGAGCGTCTCTCAGTCCTGACCCCAGGGGGAAGGCTCGGCCAGTGCTGCTGGGCCCTGGACCTTCCTGACCCAGGAGAGCAGCCTGGGCTCGCAGCCTTGACAGAAATCCATAACCTTGCCTGCTTTACCTACCATAGATCTTTTCATAGTCAGTTCTACTTAGGATGAGTGATGGCAAATTAAATGTCCTTAAATAAACTTACTTAGGTAAACAGAGTTAAAAAAATAAATGCAACGACTTAAAGTAAAATATTAAGTCAATGCTGATTTGGGTGGTGCAGAGTGGTGGCCGGTATCATGATGTGAGGAGATCTCAGGTGGATCTCTAGACCAGGCCGACCCCTCTCTTGAACTCCGGACCCAAACACCCCATGGCCCCCATGAGGGCTCCTGGTTGCCCAGGTACCACATACATAGATCCCTGAACTCCCCAGCAGCCCTCTCCCTGCCCTCGTCCACTGAGTCCCTGAGCCTCGGCCCTCCCTCCCCTAGTCCCCACGGTTTTATCAGCACTGCCCCTCCCCATGTTTCTCCTCTGCCTGTCTGCTTTGACCTGGTGTGCCTGACCCCCCTTACAACTGTGGCCAGTGACCTTGGAAGCACAGTTTACCCTGTCACTCTCTATGCGGACCCTCCAAAGGCTGTCAGTGAACACCTGCCCTCTGGGACCTGGCCCTGCCTGGCCCCAAGCCCAGGGACACCGCATGCTGACACTCTCCCTGCATGCCAGCCACACTGGCGTGGCACTCGGATCTCTGCTGCTTCACTCCTGCTTCCTTCGTCTTGAGTCCCCAGTGGTATCTACAGTCACTTACTCAACTAGCCCAGACTGTTGCTCCTGGACTTCTTGTTACACATGCCATCACATCTCCTCGCTTTCTGAGTCAGAATTTGTGTTATTCATGGCCAAAAACATTCTCATGGATGCATCATCCCCACATCAACTTCAGTATTCATCTCTTAAGCCCCTGCTGGTCCCTACCCAGCAGCAGTGACTGCCCAGCCCCCACTCCAACACCTTGCCCCCCCATAACCTCCCCCCAGCAAAGAGGAGGTGCTGAACCCACCCAACTTGTGAAAAGGTAAACAAAGACCCAGCCTGAGGGGCTAGGATGTGGCTGCATGGCTGGAGACAGCAGGGAAGTCAAGCTGCTTGTCCCAAGCCTTCCGTGGAACCTGTGTACAGGCTGAGGGTTCCCACTTCACAGAGCCTAAGGTACCACATTCCCACTTTCCTGCCATTCCCCCACTGGAAAGTTCTGACCCTACAAAAGCGCAAAGCGAACAACACTTCTGGGAGTTTCTGCCCAAGAACCTGGCCTGCTCCTAGCCTAGGGCTGCCATCTCTGTTACAAAGGGAGCCGGGGCGGTGGGGGCACTAGACACTTTCTCCATGAGGCCCATTGAAAACAGAACACCCCGGGGCACCTGTGTGGCTCAGTTGTTAAGCCTCTGACTTCAGCTCAGGTCGTGGTCCCAGGGTCCTGGGATCGAGCCCCGAGTTGGGCTCCCTGCTTGGCGGGGAAGCCTGCTTTTCCCTCTCCCACTCCCCCTGCTTATGTTCCCTCTCTCGCTATGTCTCTCTCTCTGTCAAATAAATAAAATCTTTAAAAAAAACCAAAAAAAACCCAAAAAACCAAAACAGAACACCCAAAGGGTCCCTGCATGCCTGCCTCAGAGATGATTTAGGCTCTGACAAGTAGTTGCCCATGGGGTGGCAGAGCTGGGCTTGGGGGTCAGAGCTCCGGGGCCCAACCCTGCCACATTCTGATTGTGGGACTCTGATATGTTGAGCCCACTGGGGGCAGGGGGTGGTGGTGCTGTGATCAGGATGTGTGTGGGGTCATGTCCCCGTTTAGTTCCCCTCTTACCTGAATGCCTGGTTCTCGCGGTTGTTCTGGAGAGTGATGGTTTCCACTTCTGGACCCCCGTCCGCTATGAACCTGGCCAACTTTTCTGCAAGGTTCTTGGCCTCTTCGTCCTCTGGGGGTGAAACTTTAAGCAGGCTGTCAGTACTGAGCTCAACTCACCACACCCAACAGCCTAATTTCTGCTAAGAACCCCATGGGTAACAAGAGGGGTTTATTTTAGGAACAATGCAAAGAAAAACAGGCAAATGGGAATCAGATTACTGCACTGGGACCAAATACCAGAGTTAATATTACAATATATCTTGAGCCCCTGCCCCCACCCTGCACCCTGCCCCTTCCCGCCCCATAGATCATAGAACAGAATGTGAGAGAAGGTCTGGATCCAGGCTGGAGGGGAGATGGGAGCCCCACCTCAGTCTTTCTGCCAGGGGCTGCCCATCCAGGTCACACACCTAAGTGGGCCTGGTCCTCCTCTCCTGGGGAGAAGGTCAAAGCACAGGGCGGCAGGAGACAGACAAAACACACCGACCTCTGTGGCCTGTGTTTGGCCTAAACATTGATGCCCCTGCCACCCACTATAATCTGGCTGGGATTTTACTTCATGATGGCTGGAGACCAGCTAGCATCTCCCCCTCCCCTGATACTCATCCCATCAGGAGTTCACCAGCTGATCCCTTCTGTCCTCTATCACCCTCCCCAAGGGTCAAGCACATTTGTCTTTAGGCTCTCAGTGCCAGACAGGCAGCAGGAGCTCATTAACACTTATTTAAATGACCAAGAACCAAGAGACAAACACTCCCCCCTCTGCTCCCTATACATGCACAGAGCAGCACTCTTGAACATAACAATGACCTTGACCTTCACCCTCAGACTCTCCCTTACCTCAGACCACTGGTGAAGAGGGGCAATGCCATTCCCAGCGTGACCCTGGCTGCCTGACAGGGCACAGACCTGGGCCCTAGGCACCACCCCATGCACCAGAGCCTCCCAGAACCCCGGTTCCACATGGGATATGGTTTGTCCACACACCTCCCCAGAACCTCCCACCCCCTCCACCCACTTACCTTTCTGAGAGGATGCCTGCAACTTCTGTGCCTCCTTTCTTATCTCAGCCACCTTCTTTCTGTAGTAGAGGAATTCCCTGCTATTCTTATCATGCAAAAACCTGGAGAGAAGTTTCGCAAAACAGACAGGAGAATGAGCAGTGGGGATGGGCTGGCCCAAGCAGCTTCTGAAGAACGTTGTGCAAAAGCAAGCTGGTGGGGCGCCTGGGTGGCTCAGTCGGTTAAGCATCTGCCTTCAGCTCAGGTCATGATCCCAGGGTTCTGGGATCAAGCCCCACGTCAGGCTCTTTCTCCCTCTCTCTCTGCCCCTCTGCCCACTTGTGCGCGTGCTCTCTCTCTCAAATAAACAAAATCTTAAAAAACATTAAAACCAAAAACAAAACAAAAGCAAGCTGGTGAGCAGAGACACCTTGATGAGGCCCAAGATTAAGCCTCTGTACCACACCGGAGCTCCTGCAACCTCTGGTGTGAGTTAGAAAGCACTTGGAAACTCGGACCAGTGGTCTGGCCCACATGAACAAGCACCCAACCCCGACCAGCCTCAGTAACCAGTAGGATTTTACAAGAACACATGTACTACTGTGTGACAAGAACATTAAGCAGTGGTGGCCTTCCCCTCCCAGAAATACTTACGAAAACGCCGGGTTATCCTTGTAGTTCTCCATAGCTACTTTTTCTAACTCGGGGCCTCCTTCTGCCACAAAGCGGGCCAATTTCTCTATCACTTTCCGAGTCTCGGCTCCCTCTGGGGGTGAAACTTTAAGGAGGCTGTCAGTACTGGGGTTCAACTCACACACCCCACAGTCAACAGGCACACTCTCTCTATGGACCACAACGACAGAGGGGTGGGGGAGAAGAGGGTGAAATGCGGGAGGTTGTCGGGTGTCCTGGGTCCAAGCACAAAGCACTGTGACGAGGGGGAAGGCAGTCTAAAGTCTTCGTGAGACACACACACTGGGCGGGAGGGAAGTGTGGGAGCCTCTGGGAGACCAAGCCGATCCTAGGCTCAGAAGGAGATGTCAGAAAACATAACCAGTCTCCCCTTTTTTTCTGAAATGCTTAATTCCTTTTATTTACCAGGGTTCAGTTTAACAAATTGGTTTCCTGTCACCTTCAAAGATGACAAATTCCTTTTAAAGTGTCATTACAAACTCTGACTTAAACACTTCGAGTGAGTTTCAATCCATTTTAAACATATCAGGTGGGTTTCAATCCATTGCAATTAATGTCATCACAGAAGCTCAATTGTCCCCTCTGCAGCTGGTAGAGCCTCTTCAGGAGTCTCTGACGGCCTCCTCGCTATCTGCTGGGACAGGGTGCTCCAGGATCATCTCATATACTTCCTGACCAGACCTAGAGCCAGCCATTTCTCCAAGAAGTCCTGGTGTCCATGAGGGAGAAAATGTGTCTCCAGATCACCATCTGGGTGCCAGGGGCGCTTGCCGCAACAGGCTTAATCATTACCTCAGGGCCTTTACAGTGAACAGAGCTATAGAAATGTTCCTCTTGTATTTGTATTAGCCTCCCCTTTGATCCGCATGGAACTTCTTTTGTATTTTATTGCTGGCCTGTTCCTGAGGCATCTGTCGGCCAATTTACAGCTCATGTCCCTTTTATGAGAACTCCCAGGAGAAATTTCTCCCTGCCACTGCCTAGGAACGTTCACTGCTCTCAGCAATAGGGCTAGACACTGAACCTGCAGCCAAACTTATTCCCCTTGTTGCTTTGGCTGCCAGGAAGCTGAGGGATGGGAGTTCAGGGACCTGTGGCCTGAGGAGTACCCTCAAGAGGTCCCAGGAACTTTCTGTAGCCACCTTTCCCCCAGCCTTCCGCTCTTCCTGAGTGCCTGGCAATGACTCTGACCTGTTTGACATTTACCAACACAGGTGCTTTTCTGAGACCATGTCAACAGCAGGTCATAAGAGGCCTCAATGCCCTTGAGACACTCACTGCCCCCTGTAAAGCATCACTTCTCAGCAGGGTACTGTCAGAGCTGCTGTGATGCCTCAGCAAACAGCCCCTTCCCTGGCTCCATCCTGACAGAGGTTGGCCATTGATCTGCTCAGATGCATGGCCATAAGCTGGCCCCCTCATTGAGAGTAACAAGTGTGAAGGCTGTCACAGCATAACTATATGCTTATTTCAATCCGTCCTCACCATCAGGGTGATAGGACTGTGTCAGCCTGTCTGGGGCAGAGGTGGCCCAGGCCTCCACATGGCTCAGGAGGCACAGAGGCCTTCTTCTGAATGCAGACGGAGTTAGCCACAGTGGGGGTGCTGCCACTGCCACCCCCCACCCTCCTGCACGATAGGGCCTGGACTGGCTCTCCAAGAAAAATGACCGTCCTTCCCCTGGGCAGGAAAGCGTGCCCTCCAACCTGTGGGCTTGGACCTCTGGCCCAACCTGGTGGGGACAATAACCCACAATGGGAAGAGGCACTTTAGGTTCTCAGAGCGCTCAGAAAGTGTGCAACCAGACAGGGGAGCCATGGAAGCTCCTCCTCTCATGCTGGGACAAGAAGAGACACAAGTGAATATGCTCCTCTGAGAATATCCCTGCCCTGGCTGGAGACTAACCCACATGGGCGGAGGATGCTTCCCACGGCTCCCAGGTCAAAGTCCACAGTCTGTAGCCCTCCACACTTCCCTTTCACTGCTCCCCAACACCCTTTCTTCACTCCTCCCATCCCTGGAGGGTCCCACGCTGGCCCCTGGCTCAGCCTGGAGGGCTAGTGGCCTCCCACCACTAGCCACACTTTCCCCGCTGACCATGGGTCCCACCCATGGAGCTGGAGGGGCGGTGGTCAAAGGAAGGTGGTAGCTCCCGCACCCTACCTTTGATCTCCAGCCACTGCTCGTAGTCTTCCTCCTCATCCTCATCAGGAGACTGGAAGACACTTGGGCGGCTGGCCACGGGCAGCTGCTTGGCATGCACATAGTTCTTCATCTGGCCTGGTGGGCTACTGATGAGAGGGGGCCTCTTCCCGGTGCGGGGGAGTACTCGAGTGGGGGCACTGGGCGTGCTAGGTGGGGCATCTTGGGATAGAAAGAAAGACACCCATGCTCAAGGTCTGAGATGCATATTTCCCCATCTCCTCACCTAACATGGATGCGTGAGTGAATTAAGTAGGGCTGAGCCCTTGGCTTCCAGCATGGTGACTGGCAGGGAGTGGGCACTCAGAGAGGACGCCACCCTCGTTTTATAGAAGAGGTCACTACGGCTCAGAAAGGAATGACTTGTCACGCTCACCCAGCCTGGAGAAGAAAGGCTGGGCTCTGCAGGCAGCAGCTCTAGCAGAAGACTCCCTAACATTTGCGCCCAAAGCCCAGGGATGTGCCAGCTCTTCTGGATAAGGCCTGAATCCCACACCTGGCTTATAACAATTCCGACTGTCGGTGGCAAGCTGGAGACAGTCTACTCGGGCTTTTCAAACACAGCTCCTGGCCTAAGATCTTGCAGTGAAGGGCTGATACAGTCCTTCCTCCCTCTCTGTGGGTGAATTTGGTCTTAGCTGTTTCCTAGAAAGACTGACAAAGACTGAAGGTCAGTTGTTTTGCCAGCAACTTTCTTACATTAAAAGTAAGCTGACTGAGGGGCGCCTAGGGGGTTCAGTTAATCATCCGACTTTTTTTTTTTTTAAGATTTTATTTGACAGAGAGAGAGAGAGAGAGAGAGCACAAGCAGGGAGAGGGGCTGAGGGAGAAGGAGGCTCCCCGCTGAGCAGGGAGCCAGCTAAGGGGCTCGAGCCCAGGACCCTGAGATCATGACCTGAGCTGAAGGCAGACGCTTAACTGACTGAGCCACCCAGGCGCCCCCTAATCATCCGACTCTTGATTTTGGCTCAGGTCGTGATCTCAGGGTCATGAGATCTAGTGCCACTACAGGCTACCTGCTCAGTGCGGAGTCTGCTTAAGATTCTATCTCCCTCTGCCCCTCCCCCCACCCATGCAGGTGCTCTAAAGTAAATAAATGAATCTTTTTTATTTTTTTATAAAGATTTTATTTATTTATTTGACAGAGGGAGACACAGCAAGAAAGGGAACACAAGCAGGGGGAGTGGGAGAGGGAGAAGCAGGCTTCCTGCTGAGCAGGGAACCTGATGGGGGCTCGATCCCAGGACCCTGGGATCACGACCTGAGCCAAAGACAGACGCTTAATGACTGAGCCACCCAGGTGCCCCTGAATCTTTAAAAAACAAAATTAAGCTAGGGTGCCTGGGTGGCTCAGTCAGTTAAGCATCTGCCTTCGGCTCAGCTCATGATCCCAGGTCCTGGGACCGAGCCCCGCATCGGGCTCCCTGCTCAGCCCCTCCCTCAGCTCCCTCTCCCCCTCCCCACTACTCGTGCATGCTCTCTCTGAAATAAAAAATTAAAAAAAAATTAAGCTGATTGGTAAACTACACAACCATAGATATGAGTGGACTCCCTGTAATCATGGGGCTCCTATGGGCCAGGTGGCCCTCCCACCTATGGATGGGGTCCCATCCCTCAAACCTAAGTTGCTGCTCTAACCCATGCTGTGGTCCCACAGCCCTAGTGTTGGTTTGTAACCCTCCGGGGAGCTTCCCTGGTATAATCTGAACCTGGCCCCTATACTCAGAGAGCAGGGAGAGACCACAGAAAAAGGCAGGCCACTCCAAGTTGGTAAGTAGCTGTAATAAGCAAAAGGAACTTACATATGAGGCTTGTCTTGGGCAGCAGCAAAATGAATGGATCCCCGCACCCACCCACGAAATCTTAAAAGTTTATGGAGACCTTAAGTGGATTCAGTCACATATACTCACAGATGTTCTCAATACCACATCACTATCTCAAAGCTATGTGCTTGGAGTAGCTTCTGAGAGTGGGAAAGACAAAGGGAACCCGCATTTCAAGCACAGGGGAGGGGGCAAGGGGCCTCTGAGTGCCAGCCAGGGTCCAGCTCACCAGTCAACTGGAGGGCATATCTTTTCCGTGACATTCCCCAACATCCGGGGCATGTTTAGTCAGGCCACTAACCGTACACTGAAACCTGGCTTATCTGTCTCTGCTCTTATAGGGTAAGCACCCTGAAGGCTGTGTCTGAGCTCTCCCCGACCATTTACTATAGGGACGAACAGAATTCATCCCAATCAATGTGGGATGAGAAGAATAAGTCAGGCGGGACCTGCTATTTCTGTGACACCCAGCGACTCCCAGAGGAGAGAGCCAGCAGGGGGAGCCCCAGCAGAGGGAGACTCAGGAAGCGGGTGACAGCACTCACCTGTGCTGGTCTGCGCCTTCTGCAACTTCAGAAACTGCTGCAAGAAGCTGCCGTCATTAGCAAACTTGTTGGAAACAGAAGAGTTGTGTGCATTCGCAATTCTAGACCCGAGACAGAGGACAGAGAGGGTGAGCCACAAGAGGAGGGGCAGGGGCCTGCCTTACCCATCTCAGCCCCACACCCACCCCACGTTCTCACCTAATGGGACCCAAAACCCTGCCCCAAAGACGTCTGGGGACTACTGAGTGCACAGAGCGGCCTTTGTAGTAATACGGAATAATCTTGTTCTAGTGAAAGCAATACTGTCTGTATTGATGTTATCGCTACCTGTGTATCGACCCTCCAGGTTCAAACAGTATCTCCAACAAGACAGCTCAGAAGCACCTGCTCCTCCTGCACAGCACCTGCATACTTGTTAACTAATTATCTGGGCTGTTACTGGCTCCCATGTCTGTCTTCTCGGCTGGATATCAGAGATTTCCAAGGCAGGGCCTGTGTCTATACCCACATGTGACTGCAGTTCCGGACCTGAGCCAGTCAGCGCTTCTGTGGGTATCACAGGTGCACAGCAAAATACCGAAAGCAATCTCTTGGTGGAAGAATTAAAGGGGAATTTTATATTCTTATTATTTTTACACTCTCTTTTGTTTGCAAAACGTATGTTTAAACATGTACTTTCAACAAGTCAGCACTAAAGCAAACCCAGAAGCCCAAATGTTTAATTCAAATTCATTTTTCCTGATCATAAAAGCAACAGAGGTTTATTATGGTGCAAACGGAAACAGAAAAATAGAAAGCAAAGGGAAACATCCAAAAGAGTCTCTTCCGCTCAGAACAGCCACGACTAACTCTTTTTGTCCCCTAACTTAGAAACAGAAGGAATTAGGCTACGATCATAATATATATCCTACTTCTTCCATTTTCTTTTTTTTTAAAATATTTTATTTATTTATTTGAGAGAGAGAAAGAAAGAGAGCAAGAGGGGGAGGGAGGGTCAGAGGGAGAAGCAGACCCCCCCGCTGAGCAGGGAGCCCGACGCGGGACTCTATCCCAGGACCCCGGGATCATGACCCAAGCCGAAGGCAGTGGCCCAACCAACCGAGCCCCCCAGGCGCCCAGATCCTACTTCTTCCCTTTTCTACTATAAACATACCATCCTGCCCCAAACCTCAGAAGTTCTTCATATATACTGCTTTCAGGGCCACACAACACTCCAATTTCTGTTACTATTACATCTACTATATATCTACAGGTATTCATACCTAATATACAACCCACTTATACATGCGATATACGGTACACAATTACCATACGTTATATATACTATCACAGTATAATTATTATTAGTCATTGTTGTACTGACACATCCAATAATTGGTAAAGGCTCAGGGAGCCCACAGGCCTAGCCTTTTTCTATTAAAATTAAGTTTTATTCTTCTAAAAATTCTAAAATTCTAAAAAGTCTTATTCTGGGCGCCTGGGTGGCTCAGTTGTTAAGCGACTGCCTTCGGCTCAGGTCATGATCCTGGAGTCCCTGGATCGAGTCCCATATCGGGCTCCCTGCTCACTGGGGGGTCTGCTTCTCCCTCTGACCCAACCCCTCTCATGCTCTCTCATGCGTGCGCGCTCTCTCTCAAATAAATACATAAAATCTTTAAAATAAATAAATAAATAAAAAGTCTTATTCTAAAAATCTGTTGTAATGAACTAAAAATGGAAACAACTTAACAAATAGCACTAGTTCAATAAATCACAGGACTTCCATAGGGCAGATGGAGCAGCCCTGAATACTTAAATTTTAGAGATAAAGCAATAAAGTACGATACTAAGTGAAAAACAAAACAAAGAAAAAGCAGGATATAAAACAACTACAGGGGTGGTTAAGCGTCCAACCCTTAATTTCTGCTCAGGTCAGGTCTCAGGGTTGTGAAATTGAGCCCAGCATCGGGCTCAGCACTGAGCTGGAGCCTGCTTAAGATTCTCTCTCTCAGGGCGCCTAGGTGGCTCAGTTGGTTAAGTCACTGCCTTCGGTTCAGGTCACGATCCTGGAGTCCCAGGATTGAGTCCCGCATCGGGATCCCCGCTCGGCGGGGAGTCTGCTTCTCCCTCTGACCCTCTTCCCTCTCGTGCTATCTCTCATTCTCTCTCTCTCTCTCTCAAATAAATAAATAAAATCTTAAAAAAAAGATTCTCTCTCCCTACCCCCTCCCTCTACCCCCCCCAAAGAAAATCAATCAACAACTACAGTATGGCCCTATTTATGTCAAAAAATATTTGAATTAAAAATTGTTAGTGGCACACGGGTGGCTCAGTCAGTTAAGCAGCTGCCTTCTGCTCAGGTCATGATCCCAGGGTCCTGGGACTGAGCCCCAAGGTGGGCTCTCTGCTCAGCAGGAAACCTGCTTCTCCCTCTCCCACTCCCCCTGCTTGTGTTCCCTCTCTCGCTGTGTCTCTCTCTGTCAAATAAATAAATAAAATCTTTAAAAAAAAAAAAGTAAAAACCATCAAGAGGCATCTGGGTGGCTCAGTCAGTTAAGCATCTGCCTTCGGCTCGCATCAGGCCCCCTGCTCAGTGGCGAGTCTGCTTCTCCCTCTGCCCCTCCCCCCGCTCATGCTCTCTCTCTCTCTCTCTCTCTCTCTCATAAATAAAATCTTTTTTTTTAAAGGTTTTATTTATTTATTTGACAGAGAGACAGCGAGACAGGGAACACAAGCAGGGGGAGAGGGAGAAACAGGCTTCCCGCGGAGCAGGGAGCCCAATACAGGGCTCGATCCCAGGACCCTGGGATCATGACCTAAGCTGAAGGCAGATGCTTAATGACTGAACCACCCAGGCGCCCCTCTCATAAATAAAATCTTAAAAAAAAAAAAAAAAAGGTAAAAAGAAAAAACCAACAAAATGCAAACAGCACTGTCTCTGGGTTGCAGGGTTATGACTTTGGTTTTGCCTCGTTTTCCTCTCCTTTAGTTTCCATCAAGTCTACCACATATACGTAAAGTTGAGGGGTTTTTTTCTTTTTTTAAGATTCATTTATTTATTTTTTTAAATTCTTTTTTTTTTAACATTTTATTTATTTATTCATGACAGAGAGAGAGAGAGAGAGAAGCAGAGGGAGAAGCAGGCTCCCAAGGAGCAGGGAGCCCGATGCGGGACTCGATCCCAGGACCCTGGGATCATGACCTAAGCCGAAGGCAGACGCTTAACCATCTGAGCCACCCAGGCACCCAAGATTCATTTATTTTTTAGAGCTAGAGAAAGAGAGCCCGTGCGAGCATAGCAGGGAGGGGCAGGAGAGGGAGACAGTGTCTCAAGTGGACTCCGTGCCAAGCCTGGAGCCCGACGTGGGGCTCGATCCCATGACCCTGAGATCACACACGACCTGAGCCAAAACCAAGAGTTGGATGCTCAACTGACTGCGCTACCCAAGTGCCCCTGTAAAGTTTTGTTTTTCTTTTCCCCATACAAAAGAGAAGGTTCTGCTGACCCTGGCCTTGTCCTCATACTATGAATATCTCCCTCAAGAAGGATGGAAAGAAGGTGGGGGCAATGCAGGACAAGAAAAAACACCTCGGGGCAGCAGCAAGCAGCAAATGAATCCCACTTGAAAACCACCCATTAACAGATGGTAAGGGATATTGTGCAGCCTTTAAAAATTCTGGCTCTTGGTGAACAGATAAGCAAAACATGTTCCATCCACACAATAGAGTATTATTTGGCCATGAAAAGGAATGAAGTCCTCATGCATGCTAAAAAGTGATGAACCTTGAAAGCATCCTGTCCAGTGAAAGAAGCCAGACACAAAAGGCGGAATGTTATATAAAATATTCAAGATAGATTAATCCACAAAGATGGTAAGTTAGGGGGGTGCCTGTGTGGCTCAGTTGGTTAAGTATCTCCCAGGGTCCTAGGATCAAGCCCCACATCGGGCTCCCTACTCAGTGGGGAGTCTGCTTCTCCCTCTCCCTCCGCATTTCCCCCTCCGCCCGTGCTCTGTCTCTCACTTTCTTTCTCTTAAATAAATAAAATCTTTAAAAAAAAAAAAAAAAAGATGGTACATTAGGGGTTGCCAGGGGCTGGGGAAGGAGAAAATAGGGAGTGAATGCAAATGGGTACTAGGTTTCCTTTCGGGATGATACAAATGTTCTAGAACTAGATATTGGTGATGGTTGCATAACATTGTGAATACACCAAAAAAATCACTGAATTGTATAGTTTAAAAGATCAATTTTATGGCATACTGATTATATCTCAGTGAGAATAAAAAAAACTACGATGGTTCTAAAGAGTTGCAATGCAGGGAAAAGCTTTCTTTTTAAAAAGTTGAGGCGGAAGTAGCACATGAAATGGACCACAGCTTTGTGAAACAAAGACAGGGGGAATATAGCAAAATGGCTGCCCTGAGGCAACTCGAATGTTTATTTCTTCAGTGAGAAATTCTAACATTTGTTCTATGCTTCTACAATTAAGAAAATAACCTTAATTCCAAAGCCACCTGTATTATGCACCCACTCACTAGGTGCTCCCTTTCAGCTGCCTGATCCTGGTGCTGGGATCCAGCTGCTTCCAGGAGACCTACTTGGAGGCATGTCTATAGATCTTTCCCATCGTCTCCAAGTCCTTCTATAACCCTAGGGCAAGAGCCTACAAAGCCCACTGACTGACAGATCACTCCATATCCAGTCCCCACATTCTTTTTTTTTTTTTAAGATTTTATTTATTCATTTGACAGACATAGACATAATGAGAAAGGGAACACAAGCAGGGGGAGGGGGAGAGGGAGAAGCAGGCCTCCCGTGGAGCAGGGAGCCCGATGCGGGGCTCGATCCCAGGACCCTGGGACCATGACCTGAGCTGAGGGCAGATGCTTAATGACTGAGCCACCCAGGCACCCCTCCAGTCCCCACATTCTTAAGTCCCTTGGAGATCCCAGGCTCTGGATTCCCATAGGAATAGAGTCTAAGGGCACCTGGGTGGCTCAGTTGGTTGAGCGACTGCCTTTGGCTCAGGTCATGTTCCTGGAGTCCTGGGATCCAGTCCCGCATCAGGCTCCCTGCTCAGCGGGGAGTCTGCTTCTCCCTCTGACCCTCCCCCCTCTCATGCTCTCTCTCAAAAAAAGAATAGAGTCTAAATCCTGCCCTCAATGACATGCCACAGATTCTTAGAAAAGGTGAGAGCTGGGACAGCTCTGTAAAGGGTTTAACATATTCCATGCTTCAAACTCCAGAGGAAGGGATCTTGTCATCCTAATCACACCACCCCTGCTGAAAACTCTTGGGTGTCCTGAGCATTTCTCAGGACAGGCAGGAGGAAACCCTGCCTGATCTACCTCCTGCTTCACTCTGAAATGCCTTTGATGCAACAGCTTGAGCCACCTGACACACAAGGGCTCTCTTCCCTTCCTGCCTTCTGCTGGTTAGGCCTTTCCCCGCTACCTCAGTGGACTGGCTCTGAGAACGCAAAGGCTCTGCTGGGCCCCCACAGCGACTGCTGCACCAGGGAACACGCCGCCTCACGTTACGCACTGGCAGCTCTGGGGTAGAACTGGCACCCCCTTTGATAGTAGACTGTGAGCCCCATAAGGGTAGAGATGGGAGTCTGGGGTTTGTTCTGTGCTACATCCCTGGTCCCTAGCCCACAGCTGGTCAGGAGTAAGTAACTGGTGAATTCGGCCAGGCCATCCTCTGAGCTCCCACACACCACTCGTTTCTCTCTTGCCACCTGAGCCTCCTGAGAGCATCTGTGTCACTCCTTGCATCATCAGGTTGTGGCCAGGTGCAAGAATACCCTGACTGCTCTTGAACACAAAACCCTCTGCAGTGACCCTCTAAGACCCCAGCCCAGCTGCGGGGGGGGGGGGGCACTTACTCGCCAGGATGTGGGGGCTGAGGGCTGATGACCACCTGATTCTGCTTGGCTTTCTGCTCCATTTTGGCTTCAATTTCACGTTTCTTCTGAGCAATGAGCTCTTCCTGATGAAGGATGTTCATGTTCATTTTTCCAGACTTGGGAGGAGCAACCCCAAACCACCGGTTAGCCTTTCCTGAGGAGAAAAAAGCCTATCAGTGTATGCATATCAGCAACCATAAACATGTCCAGCGGCTCCTACAGGAGCAGCCCAGTTGCTGCTGCCTGCACCAACTGACATTCAAATTTCTATTTCTTCATTTATTCCGTGAACATTTACTAAGCTAATGTACCAGGTGTTCAGCTCAACCAAAGAAGGGGTCTCTGCCAATGTGGGTCTCACCTTTGGCCAAGAAGGCAACAGACTTACACCCAAAAAGTAGCTGTAAAACTGTAATAAGAGCTCTTTGCTAGAAACCAAAAAAGGGGTGGAAGAATGACACAGAAGCACCTATACAGCTAGGCAGCCAAAAAACAACTGTTAGAAGACATTTAAGCCGAAACCAGAAAAATAAAGAACCAGCCTCCTGAAAAGCCACATGAGGAACTATTTGGGCAGAATAAGTAGCAGTTGCAAAAACCTAAGGAAAAAGAAGCCTGGTACATGCAAGGACCAGCAAGGGCCCACTGTGGCCAGAGTGGACTGTTCCAGGAATGGAGGTGAGGGTTGGGCAAGATAGGAGTTTTGGTTTTACTTGAAGGGCTCTAGGGAGTAGCAGAGTATTAAGCTCACAAACAGTATTTTAAAGATCGTTCCGACTACTAACTGTAGAGTGCACAGAGACAGCAAGGAGACCAACAAGGAGGCTTGGATGGTGTCCTGGAGGATGATGGTGTCTTCAGATGAGGGTGGGAAGTGTAGAGATGGAGAAGACACCTCAAAGGCTTCCCATGGGACTCAGAATAAAATCCAGATTCTGAAAGTTGATTTTCAGGGCCCTGTCAGAAAAGACTCCCCTCCTCACTTCCACTTCATTCTTGACATTCTTCAAAATGACAAGCCCATCACACCCCAAAGATTTTGCACTGGCTGTCACCCCTCTGCGTGGAAAGCTCTGCCCTCCAGGCCTTCCCATAGCTGGCATCTTCTCATCTCAAATGTCTTCTGCTGAAAAAGGCCTTCCTTCACCACCCAATATCAGCAGCCTCCACCCCCATTCTCTCACATCATTATAATGTGTGTCTGTAAATATTTCCTCTGGGTGCATTGTCTGGGTCCAGTAGAAAATAACCTTAAGGAAGGCAGGACCGTTTTTGGATTACCACTGCATCCCCAGCGCCTAGCATAGTGCCTGGCACACAGTATTTGCTGAATGGGTGAATGCATCCCAGTCGCGGGGGGGGGGGGGGGGGGGGGGG
>NW_027397077.1:2474323-2504629 GCF_003265705.2 Callorhinus ursinus
GGGGACGGGCTAGGTCTGGGAGAGAGGGAAGGGCAAGATTTGTGTAAAGTGGGGGCTCAAAAGACTGAGAAAGTGTGTACAGAGAGTCCTAGAGCAGTTCGAAAAAGCAGCTTTTTCAGAAAGCGGACACAGGCCAGACCACGGCTGCTACGAACAGAGGGGCGCAGGACAGCCCAAGGTTGCTGCTGTTTCGGGAAGCAGAGCTCTGACCAGTCCCGAAGGCGATTATTTGGGAAAGGGAGAGCAGGGCCGACCCAGTGGCAGCCTTTACGGAATACCAGGCGCCCACAGCAAACCGGGCGGTGGGGGCAGCAACCGGGTCTGGGGTCTCGGCAGACGGGGAAGATGCAGAAGCCGCCGCTTCGGGACGCCCTAGGGGCTGAGGCGAGGGGCCGGTGGGCCGCGGCAGACCCGATGGGAGGACGAAACGGCGACGGGTAGCCCCACGGACCCAGACGAGCGCTTCAAGTGAGGCGGGGGCTGTTACCTGCAACATCCCGGTTGTCCATCTTGAGATTCATCCAATCCCACAATGCTCCGGTTCCACTTGAGAAGACTTGTTATAGTGCGCATGGCCTGATGGGAGACGTAGTCCGTGTCGGCCCACCAAGTCCGGCCACTGAGTTGATACGTGCGGTCTTTCCCCAAGAAAAACAAACCCCAGGCTATTGGCAATGTCTGTTCTTAGTCCCGCGGACCAAAGGGCACCGACTTTTCGCACACTTCCCCGGAGCCGCGGCCACTCCAAAGACGAACTACAGGTTCCAGAATGCTTTATGCGGCAGCTATCGCGAGAGACGTGAGACGTCCCCCCCGGCCCCGCCCCGCGCGCCTGCTTCCGCCTCCCTGTGGCGGCGGCTTGTTGTTGTGGAGGCCAAAATGGCGGCTCAAGCGGCTGCGGCTGCCCAGGCGGCGGCGGCCCAGGCAGCGCAGGCGGAGGCAGCCGAGTCGTGGTATCTGGCGCTTCTGGGCTTCGCCGAGCACTTCCGCACTTCCAGCCCGCCCAAGATTCGCTTGTGTGTGCACTGCCTGCAGGCCGTGTTCCCCTTCAAGCCGCCGCAGCGCATCGAGGCCCGCACGCACTTGCAGCTCGGTTCCGTGCTCTACCACCACACCAAGAACAGCGAGCAGGCGCGCAGCCACCTGGAGAAGGCGGTGAGCCGGACCCGGCCGCGAGGGAGGAGGCGCGGGCTCTTTTCGGGGCCTGGGCTGACGGACTGCGACCCCAGCGGGCAGGGGCCGCTTGGCCTCTTTTCGGGGACCTGGGGCGCGTCTTCCGCACGGGCAGCAGGACCCCGAAGTCGCCAGCCTCTCAGGGGACCCGAGGGCCTCTCTCTGTACCTTACTTAAAGTCTCTGGTGACAGGCAGGGCCCCAGGACCTCGCTCAGGGTACTTGAGAGTTGTCTCTTATCAGGAGCAACAGGGTCCCCAAATTCTTCAGGATTTCAGGAGAATATCATCTGTTGGCGCCTTAGGGAAGGCCACCAGATCGGCCACTGGGACCTGCAGCTTCCAACTCCTCAGGGCTCAGCCCCTCGAGCATCAGTCAGCCTGAATGCGCCCTCCTGAAGTGACACAGGATAGGGGAGGGTCAAGGTGACAGTGCAGGCATCCCTTGGGAATCTGAAGTTTGGTTTCTCAGGAAACCTAAGATGGCATCCTCTCTCTGGACCCGGAAGTCTGATAAGTGTCTGGAGGGTCTTGTGCCCCTATCACTGATGCAGGGTGTCATAGATGGGAGGCAGAGGCTCAGAGAGAAGAGGTTAAAATTCTTCAAGGCAGAACTGAGGGGGGCCTAGGTTCCAGAACCATTTGCTTCGGTGGGGTGGGATGGGGGGATCTCCAAGCTCCTGCTCTCTCTGTATCCCTGGTGACTTCTCTTCCTCCCATCATCCATTAGTCTATCCCCTTCAGAAGAGACCCCGTAACCCCAACTTGACTTGTGGGATCTTGGTGCTTCAAAGAATGTGGGAAGGTGGCTGTCATTGTGACCCTTCTGGCCTTGGCATTGTTTTGTTTTGTTTTTTTTAAGATTTTTTATTTATTTATTTGACAGAGAGAGACACAGCGATAGAGGGAACACAAGCAGGGGCAGTGGGAGAGGGAGAAGCAGGCTTCCCACTGAGCAGGGAGCCTGATGCGGGGCTGGATCCCAGGACCCTGGGATCATGACCTGAGCTGAAGGCCGCTGCTTAACAACTGAGCCACCCAGGCGCCCTTGGCGTTGTTTCTTGTCGCAGTAACAGTGTGCTCCCTGTCAGACCAGCCTTTCATTTGCTATTTACCCAGCTTTATTTGACTTAAAGGAGAGATTTCTTAGGAAGAATCAACTTAAGTTTTTGAAATGTATTGATCTGAGGTAAATCCCAGCCCACCTGTGGCCAGTAATGAGTTGCCTTTGGGACGATATCAAATCTTTGTTTTGCAGAGTGTAAAGAGTTGGAAGGGGACTTTAGTCCTTGCTTGATCACCTTCCTTGTTTTAGGAGTGAGGCAGTATGGGTCCAGAGAGATGAAATGATTTGCCTAAAGCTACACATCAAGTTATTAACAAAAGTGGCTCAAACCTGGGCTCAGGATCGCCAACTTCAATGCCTAGACAACAAGTCATTATTGTTTTTATGAAGTTTTTTATCCCTTCTATTCATTCAGCAGATATTTATTCAGCTCACACCAGGTGCCAAGCTCTATTCTAGGTGCCATAGGTCAGTGATGACTAAAATAGTCACTGTCAACGTGAGTTTATGTTTTCATGTGAAAGAGACTAACATTAAGTATGTAGTAAAAGGTTAGGCCATGATAGAAGAACCATGGAAAATATGGTCCAGGGTTAAGAGATGGAGTTGATGAGGAGCTTTTTTTGGCAGAAGTAGTGAGGAAGTCTATTTGTAGGAGTGACATTTGAGTAGCCTGAATGGGATGGGGAAAGTGAACCTGGAGAACGTCTCAGGATGTCAGTTCGATCCCAAGGAGTGCCTGAGCTGTGACCAGTTGGTGTAAGGTCTCTCCTGGGTAGTGATGAGGCTGAAATCAAATGAAGCCCCAGACTTCCTTGGGTATGGGCGTGCTGGAGGCTGACCGCTCAGGCCTGGTGGCCTAGTGCCTTCAGTGAATTACAGTTCTGAAGCTCTCCCTTCTCTGGATTCACAACAAATCCTACCACCTCCCTTCCCTTGTCTCGGGGGTCATTGAGTCTTTTTCTAGCAGTGGTTCATATTTGCTGTGTATATTGTCCCATTTTGCCCACCCAGTGCTGTAGAGGGGAAGCAGCCATGCCTTGCTTTGCTTCCTTGTAGCCACTGGGCTTTTGGACCCATAATTTAAATCTTATGCTTGTGAAATGTCTTCCCTTGATTTTACAGAACCCTGAATCTTGTGGGGTTTCCCACAGAGCCACAAGGTCCCCTCTGTAGGGGGGGACCTCACACTAATGTTATACTTGGAAATCCCTTCCTTTCTGTCAGTTGCATCCCCAGCTGGGAATTTGTCCAGATTTCAGTTAAAGGGCTGTTCTCTGTGCTGTTTTCCTTCTGCAATTGTATGTAATCTCCCATTGTGTTGCAACACAAGCATGTTTCTTTAATCTTCATTCTTGGTTAGTCCTGTGATTTTCCCCCAGTCAGGCTGCTTTCACCTTTTATTCATTCTTTTCCCAGACTTGCTCAACAAAAAATCATAATACGTTCTTCTTTTAGAAGTGGTTTGTTTCTAGTCCTGAAGAGCAAATGGCCAAAGAGGTTCCAATTTCTTTTTAGGGAGCCAACCCAGAGTATAAAAAAGCATTTTTTTTTTTTTTTTCAATAAACTCTACCTCCAATGTGGGGTTCTAATCTCCCAATGCGAGATCAAGAGTCGCATGTTCTGCCAAGTTTTTTTTTTAATGTAAATGACTCAAGTATTTTATGACTATTTTCTCCTTGATTATTCGTTCTGCTGTTCTTTTCTGAACTAATTTTCTGTAACTTGTAAGTGCTGTAGGTAAAACTTTTAATGGGCTTCTGAACTTACTACCACATTCAGTTTCCCTGTTATTTACATGTTTTTTCTTTTCTCTCTTGAGAAACCCCCAGCCTCCTTGGTAATCACTTTTTTTAATGTAAGGTTAGATTATTTACTCTCTGTTTGCTTCCTGTCAGTGTCTAACTGCCTCAACTGCATTTGTAAAATTTGTAGAAGGAATGTATTAGATACTTACCCATCTGGAGCACCGGGGTGGCTCAGTCAGTTAAGTTTCTGCCTTCGCCTCAGGTCATGATCCTGGAGTTCTAGGACTGAGCCTTGCATTGGGCTCCCTGCTCAGCGGGGAGCTTGCTTCTCCCTCTGTCCCCACCCCCCCTACCCCCCGCTCTTGCTCTCTCACTCGCTCACTCTCTCAAATAAATAAATAAATCTTTAAAAAATAATAATCTTTTGGGGTGCCTGGGTGGCTCAGTCAGTTAAGCGTCTGCCTTAGGCTCAGGTCATGATCCCGGGGTCATGGGCCCGAGCCCCCATTGGGCTCCCTGCTCAGCGGGAAGCCTGCTTCTCCCTGTCCCGCTCCCCCTGCTTGTGTTTCCTCTCTTACTGTCTCTTTCTGTTAAATAAATAAATAAAATCTTTAAAAATAATAATCTTTATACTTACCCATCGGCTTCATCAGTTCTGTCAACTTTGAGAGAATCATCTGTTAAGTGTTTCCATCAGAGGTATGGAGGATGTTTCTCCCTTTGCTTAGCAGCTTTCTCTGAGGTCAAAGCTGTTGGTCTCTCTGGTTCCTGCTTCTGCAGGCCCTTGGATCACCTCCTGGCTTCTTCATTCCCCGGGTCTTCTCAGCGACTCCTATAGCTGTTGTGGCGCATGGCTGGACACTTCACCTGAGAGTCTCCCCTTTTAGATTATGGTTTTGGCAATGGTGTGTGAGTGTCATCAGAATTCTTGGCTGCTCTGGGACTCCTGGAGTAAATAGTTCATGATTTTAAGAGATGTCGCTTTTCTCAGAAATCTCTTGGCTAGAGAATTTATGAAGCTATTTTCTGTAGATTCTTTCATATTGTGTTCCCTTTCATTTCATTTTCACCTTGGCTTTCCTCTTGGTGCACCTGTTCTTTTGTGCATTTTCAGTCTTCTCTTGCCTTATTTTCACACTGTCGTTCCAGCAGACAGTTCCATTTTAGTCATTTGCACGTCCTCTGGAATCAAAAAAATCTGCATGTCTGTACTTAGATGTATATCTATACCCTGTTAACTAAACTTTTGATCATATTTCTCTTTATCTTTTGGCCTAGAAAATGCATCATCATCTTAGACTTTGCTGATTTGAAAGCCACAGAGGAATAAATGCTACTTCTCTGCAATGAATTGTTCATTAGTTTCTATAATCCAGGTAGTCTTCCTTTATACACTAGTTTCTTTGACTGTGGTATCCCTGTCAATGCCATGTTTGCTTTCTCTTTGGGTTTGGTTGGAGTGGAGCTGCTTTTTAGTGGTGGTTTTGCTTCCTGACTTAGAAAGCAGCTCCAAGCTGTGCCGTCCAGATGATTGTGAATTCCACTTCCAGCTTTAACCTGAGAATCTCTGGTTTACCTTCTCAGCAAGTGATTAAATGCTTCCCTTTCTCTTCTTAAGGCCCGAGCGGGCTTAGTTCTGGGCCTTTCATCAACAGGCGTGGCTGGAGCACATCTTTCATCCCTCAGCATCATGTCCTGCCAAATTCCATGCCCCATCACTGGGAGCAGAACATTGTGCAGAAGCTGTATTTGCAGAGCTTGGCATTAAACATTTTCAGGGAAGAGTGATCTGTGCTTCCTCCTGTTTTCATTTCTATTTTCTTCACTCTCACTCTCTGAGCCTCCTCTGACTTCAGGATGTGAAATCTGTCTAGGAACCATCCCTTCACGGTTCCACCAACTCGTCCCCCTGCCCCCCTCCAACCCCTGATTTCTTCCTGTTCCTGCTTGAAAATCATTGAAGTATTGTTGTCACCTTCTACATGCCAGGCTCTGCATGTGGTCTTCTCAGGGACACTATCTCATTGGATCCTCAACAAACCCATGAGGTAGGGACCAGTTCCAACTTGCTAATGACAGTGCTGACAGGGGCTTTCTCCTAGTCAAGGTCACACAGCAGAAGGAGGCAGGCTGGCTCCTAAGTGCTGTGCTTGCATCCAAAAGGAGTTGCGGTTAAT
Source organism: Callorhinus ursinus (assembly GCF_003265705.2). Lineage (NCBI taxonomy): Eukaryota > Metazoa > Chordata > Mammalia > Carnivora > Otariidae > Callorhinus > Callorhinus ursinus. Next base: position 2,480,487 of record NW_027397077.1, read on the forward strand.
AACTATTTCTACACATCTTGATGGTTTAAAAACCTAATTTAAAAAACATTATCTTGATTTTGAGGTACAAGAAGCCTTGAAACACTGTCAGCCCTGGATGGAATCTTCCAGGCATGTGCTCATTCTAGCCCATCCACCCCCTGTGGCTCTGTGCTGGCCCTGTGGTGGTAACCCTTACTTCCCCCTGAGGGCCCCAAGGTAACCCCAGGAACTTCTGGTAGGTTAGTTTGTATCCCTGCCCCACAGCTGCAGACTGCCCAGCAGTGGAGAGCTCTCACTTTGGCTTCTCTCTATCATGAGGAAGGAGACATAAAAGCTATTTTTTAGCATTGCATAGTAAAACGTATAGATCAGGTAGCAACTTTGAATTAAGCAGCCACCTTAGGTAAGGTATTCTATGTATATAGTTGTGAGATGTATTTTCTGATGTGTCCATATTTTCTGGTTTGTGCATTTGTGTTGCAAGTGTTACAAAGATACAGAAGTGAAGTCTGATAGTTGTTTGGGAAAGTGACTGACTTGCCCTGACACCGGACCAGTCTTGCAGCTCTCCCGGCCCAACCATGTCTCCAGTCACAGTTTCCTCCACTGGTTTCCCCTGTCCTTCCAACTGGTGGTCTTTAGGAGCTTCTCTCCCTGCACTGAACTTCCCCATGGAGAGTAGTGGTTTCTGTAGAAAGCACACCCTGACTTCTGTATTTACCAGCTCCATTGACATCACCCACATGAAGCTAGTCTCCCCCCCCCCGTCCCAGGGACCCTGAGCTCCTCCTGTCCCTGCTGCAGGGGGGGCTTTGGGAAGGGACACTCAGGCTGGCTGCAGAGTGCCTTTTGCCTGGGCCCTGCAATGTGCTCATGCATGCATCTGTCAGGAGCCGGTCTGTTCTTCTCTCCCTCTCCCACAGCGCCCCCTCCTGGCTCGTCTATGTTTTGCAGGCAGCTGGTCTCAGGCAGCTTTAAGTCTCCCTGCCTCTGTGACTTCCTGGGCCACCATTCACCCTTGGCCCAGAAGCATCTCTAGCCCTAAGACCAGCAGCCCCATGGGCCGTCTTCTTCCCTTCACACATTATCTTTGCTGCTCTAGGTACTCTTAAAACCCAGATCTGATCAGGTGCTTCTGTTTTATGCCTCGGACTGAGAAAGACTCCGGGAATGGTATTGGGGCATTCTCATCCATAGGCAGGGCTGCCACATGAATGGCACAGAGAAGCATTGGGCCTTCCAGCCTAACCTTCCTGGTCCTCTGCCTTTTTCATGGGCTCTTCTCTGCCTGGAGCACCTCCTACTCCCTCTTTGCCTGGGGACACCTCCGCCCTCACTTTCTACACTCTCACTTTTCGAGGCCCAACCCCAGGCATCATCCCTGCACACACACACTGTTTTCCCATAGAACATGGTGAGTCAGGGTCTAATTTTCAGCTCTAGATTTTCCTGCCAGCAATTGGCAAGGCTCTGTGAATGTCTGTAGAATGAATGGGTTGACAAGAACAGTGTCCGGTGTATGCTTGGGTCCTGTGCGGTCTGACAGAGCATGGTTGGTGTACTTCATGTGGAGGACTGGCCCACACATGTCCTGACCACCACCTCCTGTTGGAACATGGAGCTGCAGGGCACAGCGGTCCCCAAGTGGGTGCATGTCACTTGAACCCTGTGCTGGTGTGTGTGCCAGCAGAGGGTAGGACAGTGAGCTCAGGTCTTAGAGCCATCCCCGCCACCACCTGGCCATATTTGCCCACACCAGTCCTTCTTGGAGCACTTCCACCGCCACTCTGAGACTAGCTTTGCTCATTTCCAAGCATCTTTTAAATGTCAATTCTCCAGGAAGGACTGACACCTCCCGACCCACTCTCCAGTTGTAATTGATTCCTTGTGTCATGATTTGCCGATGGTCCATGTACTGTAGTGAGTGGTACATGGGGCTCTCAGCACTCCTAAAGCATTTCTGCTGTGGTAGGAGGGGGCTCTGAATCTGACTTTGGGGGCTGGCAGGACAGAAAACTATCCATAGGGGATCCCGCAGGTAAACATTCTCTCTCTCCCAGGTGCACTCTGGTTGTGGGATTGCAGGGAAAGTGAGCCTACCCTTTCAGGCCAAGCAGGCCACCTTCCCACTTAAACTGAACACCTGCAGCTTTTGGTGACAGGACAACCTGTGTAAATCCCAAAGTGGAGCCACTAAGCAGGCACCTAGTATTTGGCTGAGAATTAATCCTTTTTTCTTTTTCTTTTCAGTGGTTGATATCACAGCAAGTATCCTTTTCTTGTTGGTACCATTCCTTTTAAGGAAAGCTCCATTTGTAGGGGGGCGGAGCAAAGATTGTATTGTAAATTTTAATCCCCCCATGACAAAGTTTTAGGCTTTGCCCCACCTGAAGAATCCCTTCTTTGATGTTGCTACCCCTGCAGACCAGCATCTTCTCCCTGGGTGCCATCCTCCTGTTTGTGCCCTGTCATCTAGCTCTACACCCAGCCGGCATCAGACACGGGGGTTGCTAGAGGAGTAGGTGAACTTGACGCTTCAGAGCAGGCAGGGATGCTTCTGTCCCGCCAGCCTCTACCATGTAAGAACCCCAAGTTGTGGCCCTTTTGAACTGACCTCTTTGCCGTGTCTCTCCTTCCTTAACTGGATGTTATTAGATCCAACAGTTTGAAGATGTTAAATTTGAAGCAGCAAGTCTTTTGTCTGAGTTATACTGTCAAGAGGTAAGAGCACATGAAGGTTTCTGAAAGCAGTTGTTCTCCCTGGAGCAAAGGCACAATGGCAATTGGGGCGCTCAGAAGTGGACTCCCTTCTGGCTTTTAATATTTCCCATTACTTTTCTACCTTCCATACCCTGGCATAGAGCATCCATGGGTCATCACTTGCTATGAAGGCCAGAAGATTTTTTCTATCAAAGACTGTTGGAAAATAGGCTTGTTCCTAGGTTTAGGGCAATTCGTTCCTAACAAGTCCATATGCCTTCTTAACCTGGTGCCTGATTTCAGGCATAGCTGAAAATCACCTTTCCCTGCTTTGAGCAGCCACGCATGAGGCTCCCTGGGCAGCAGGGAGTGCCTGTTTCACATCCCTGGCCCCTCTCTCTGGTTGCAGAACAGGAAAGATGGCAATTTGTTGTCTAATTGGACTGTTGAGGATTTTGGACTAAAGCTACTTTTCAGTTTAGTTGAATGAGGAGTTATTTTAAGAGCAATGCAAAAACTCCCAGCCAGTGAGTCCAATAAAATCTTTTCTTCTTTTAATAAAGTAAATTGGCAACCCACAAATCCTTTGGTGAGCGCGAACAGGAGTGGCCTTCTGGCACCGCAGCTGTTCCATAAGGAATCCAGCTTGCTTGCCGGCTTGTTTTTTCCTCCCCAAACTTGACTGTTTCCTTTCAGAATTCCGTAGATGCAGCAAAGCCACTGCTGCGGAAAGCGATCCAGATCTCACAGCAGACTCCATACTGGCACTGCCGCCTGCTCTTCCAGCTTGCTGTGAGTACTGCCGCACTGGCCAAGAAGCATGGGTGATCAGCAGGAGCCCTGACCTTGGGGCAGGCCCGCCTGAGTACAAATAACACCCTCCAGGACACACTGGCCCTCCTTAGGCTGCTGCACTGAATGGGTGGGAACACAGGGATGCTAACCAGCCTTTGTCCTCAGCAAGACCCCCCCCTGCCCCATGCAGCACCCAGGGTGATGGTGGGAGTATCCAGGGAACACAGGGCCTTGTCTTCATGTTCTCCTCCCTTCTGGGGCTTCCTTTGGCCTGCGTTCTTTTAAATTCGGGAAGCGTTTCTTTCCAGTGATCCACTGTGTTTTGTAAGAGCTGAGCTGAGATTCTGAGGGACTGACTATTGGGCAATGGGTGCCTGAGTCAAGCCCAGGCTCCATGTAGGTCCCCCGCCCGGCCTCCCTTCAGTTCCCCAGATGTGGCTGGTCCCTGTGCTCTGAGACACTTCAGTGGTGGTGGGCTTTCTAGGCTTGGCCTTCCTGGCCACAGTGAAGAGGCCTGCCAGCTGGGGGTGAGGATGGGGGACAGGTATGCTCTACTGTGAGGGATACCTCTTTTGTTCTGGAGTCTGCCCACACCTCCCCCTCATTGGCTGGCCTCCAGTCTCTCCTGTCTCAGAATCAGCCTGCCTACCAGGTTGCTCTTGCCCACCCTCCATGACAACCCTGTCACCTGCCTGTGCAGCCAGACTGTGAGTCACCTGCATTGGTGCATGTAGGAGCCGAAGCTCCTGACCAAGGCCTTCGGGCCCCTCTGGCTGCCTCCCTAGTGACTAGCCTCCAAAGGCGATCTGCATAGTACACAACACACTCACAAAGTCTTGGGGGTCTGTGCCTGTAAGGGTTAATTGCTGGCTCGGTGAGCCATCAAGCTTAAATGAGGTACACTGTAGACGAAGTAGAGTTCTATACCCAAAGCAGTTAATATGATGAGATAATTTGGTTGATTTAGCTCAAAACTGAAACAACTTTGTGGGTGTGTGGGGAGGTTCAGTTTTAAGTCACCGACGGAGCACTAAGGTCAGGTACTAGGTACTGTAAAGCAAGTGTCATTACTCTCTCCTTTTTAGCAACTGCACACACTTGAGAAGGACCTGGTGTCAGCCTGCGACCTCCTGGGCGTGGGGGCTGAGTACGCCCGGGTGGTGGGATCCGAGTACACACGGTAGGCACCCTTTCTCCACACCCCTGTCCCTCTTACTTGGAGACAGCCCAGCTATCTTGTCCCGGACAACAAAGAATATTGGCATTCTGGCTCGAAATGGGGATCACTTTTGCACAAAGTAAAAACCATGCAGATGAAAGCAGCACCCGACATCTCTTGCCCTGTTGATTCATGAAGTTGGAGGGGAGAGTAGACTGAAGGGGGGTGGGCAGCCTGTATTCTCAGTTCTTGCATGGATCTAGTATCTCTTAAAAAGTGCGCATATGATGTGCTGGGCTGGTCCCTTTGAGGCACAGATGCACGAGTGGTGCTCCCAGAGGGTGTGCGTGGTATGCTTGGCAGTGTCTGCGGGCAACCCTGGTGTCTCCTCTCAGGGGACACTGAGGAGCTTTTAGATGTGCAATAGGAGACGGAGTAAGTGGACGTTTGTATAAAAGAGGGGACGTAGGTTCATGTTACCCACAGAACTGCTTAGACTGAGGTCTGGAGACTGGTACCCTGGGGCCAGGGGTCAGAGGGCACTGGTGCTTCATTGTGTACCCTCTGTGAAGGCCTCCACTCTGTCTCTTTTTTTTCCCCCTTAAAGAGCTCTACAGTGGACAGGCATCAGGCACCGGTGCTCTTATTCTGTTGTATGCATTAGGGTTCTGAAATGTTTTGTTTCACTGAGGCTAATCTTAGCCCGTGAAGTTGTTGGGAAAAAACTGTCCCTGGCTCTGTTCTCTGAACTCGAGACTTGAAAGTGCCCACTGGAGTCACTCAGCTTCCTCCAGGCTGTCCTGGACCCTTGGCCACCCTGCCCCGAGATGGTGGCTGTTAACACACTCTGGCCCCACATTCCTGGCCTTCCCTGACCCCTTTGTGCTGTAGCTATCCCTGGGTTCCTAGTGCCCCTCAGGCCCAACAGGGCATGGGGACAGCTGAACACTACACATGTTCACTCAAGAGTGTCTCCTGCCAGGCTTCTTGCCACTGCTGTGGACAGGCGGCCTGGGTCAGCTCCCATCAGGGCACAGCAGCTGCAGATCCCTTGGCCCAGAACCTCTGACCATAAATCTAGGGTGATAACATGTGTGACACCATAGGAACCTTGATAAAAAGTTCCCAGCCTTACATTTTGATGGTTGAACAATGGGCAGGTAGACCCTACAGTCTACCTGCCCTGAGGTAACAGCGGGGAATGGTGTGGTGGCCTGGAGCATAGACATCTGTTCTATGTGACTGTGATCTCCCCACCTCCGTCTCCTCATCCAGAAGATGGGGAGAATGGTGCCTACCTGATGGAGTATCTGTCATAGCACACAGGGATTCTGCCAAGAGGGGCGGGACAGAGACTTCGATATTGAACAAACTGGGGGCCTGTGGGCTCTGCACAACCATAGGGATTCCTGAAAGCAGCAGCCCCTGCCTCCCCCCAGTGCTTGCCCAGTGCCATCCACTGACACAGAGCCCCTCTCTACTCTGTAATCCAGGTTGGGATTGTGGCACGCTTGCCATTCCGTACTCTGCTACTCCACACCTTCTGAGCACCTGGTTATGCCTTCTGGGCTTTTGAGCCTCATGAACATCTAACCCAGGCAAAAAAAAGTAAAGAAGGGCGCCTGGGTGGCTCAGTTGGTTAAGCGACTGCCTTCGGCTCAGGTCATGATCCTGGAGTCCCTGGATCGAGTCCCGCATCAGGCTCCCTGCTCGGCAGGGAGTCTGCTTCTCCCTCTGACCCTCCCCCCTCTCACGTGCTCTCTCTCTCTCATTCTCTCTCTCTCAAATAAATAACATCTTTAAAAAAAAAAAAGTAAAGAAAGCTCAAACAGGATGAAGTAGAACAGCCTCGTAAATAAAACAGACCTCACTGGGGACCACCAGGGACTGCTGCACGTTAGGTCCCCATGAACATTGGGGTGGCACAGTCATCCCAGGAGGTGCCAGGGCCTCACAGACTGACTCACCCTTTCTTTTCCAGGGCCCTGTTCCTGCTCAGCAAAGGAATGGTAAGTCAAGGCTGGGTGGAGTGGGGCTAGTGTGGAGGACATGAGGCCAGGCCCCGCTCACTTGCCATAGTGTAGCCTCTTATGGGCCCAGACCCTCATACACAGCAGGCTGTGGCAAGGGTGAGACCCCCCAGAGTGAAACTCCGATTCCAAGGATTTGTGCTAAGGAAGAAGCAGCCTTGGGTTGGTTTTTTGCCCTCTTTTTGTGGTGCTGGTGTTCCCCTGGAGGGGGGCAGACCTGGGCACCAAGAGGTGCTCCCAGCACCTGCTCCTCCCTCCCCAGCTGCTGCTGATGGAGCGCAAGTTACAGGAAGTGCACCCGCTGCTGACCCTCTGTGGACAGATAGTTGAGAACTGGCAAGGGAACCCCATCCAGAAGGAGTCTCTGCGTGTCTTCTTCCTGGTTCTCCAGGTGACCCACTACTTGGATGCCGGGCAGGTATGTAATGCCTCCCACACAAGGGCTAATGGGGAGTGAGCAGGCTGCAAGTGGGCTTTAGGCCAAGACCTCACTTCTGTGGTTGCCTCCTGTCGCTAGCCACATGACATGTCTATCATTAAGGGCTCAGTCTTCCCTACACACCTTATCATGGTCTGGCACGAGTGCTTTGTCCCCGTGGGCAGAGGGCACTGTTCGAATGGGGTCTCCTATACCTAGCATCATGGCGGGAGTAATGGTGCACTCAGTGCGTGGACAGTTGAAGGCGTCTAAGGGCAGTTTGTGGAATCCATGAGAATAAACTGAGGATTGTGGCATGGTGCCTGGCCCACAGCAGGTGCTCCAGCAGTGTGTCCACCATCCCCCAGCTGATGACGGCTTTATGGAGTTCGAGAAGGGACTGGCAGGATCAGCTGTGTCTGAGAGTAGACAATAATCCTCATGTGGTTGAGGAGCAGCTGCATCTGTGCATGGGTGAACATCACAGCCTTTGGGGATGCTACTTCATCCATTTTACTGTCCCCTGGCCTAGGGACCAAGCACAGGCAGGACCTCTCTGGTGTGCTAGGAGCCACAGGTAGAGCCTAGTGGGTGTCTCATTGGTAAGGGGCTTCCTCTGTTCCCCCACTTGGCACCCAGCTATGCCTGTTGGGCTAAACACTGCATTCAACACCTAGGAGTATAGACCAGACTTTTATGTGGCGCTGATGGCTGCGGAGATGGCCTATGGGGGCCTTGGCATAGGGCTTCCCAGTGCAGAGAAGCCAGTCTGTACAAACCATGGCGCCTGCAGGACTGCCAGGGAGCAACTTCGCACCCCCCAGGGTAACCGGCTGCTCCAGCCCTACCTTCCTCTCCTGAGGTTTACTACAGGAAAGAAGAAACGTGGCTTGGGCAGGGTCTTTGAGCAGGCTTCTCTCAGGCCTTGGTATTGGGCCCCAAACTGGGTGGTGGCCAAGCCTCAGTCCTACAGATGACTTCCCTGGCCCTGCCCTGCGCCCCAAGAGCTGGCTGACCCATGGGGGGGGGCTCCTGCAGGCGGTGAGCATGACAGGACTTCTGGGGGGAAGGGGCTGAGAGGTGGCTGGACAGGCAGGCCGTGGCTAGCTGCCTGAGGGCCTCATATCCTGAGGGGCCTGGCACCCGGTGCGAGTCGGCAGGCCCTCAGGTGTGTGGCGCCACTCGCCCACTCCAGGTGAAGAGTGTGAAGCCATGCCTGAAGCAGCTGCAGCAGTGCATCCAGACCATCTCCACGCTGCACGATGATGAGATCCTGCCCAGCAACCCCGCTGACCTGTTCCACTGGCTGCCTAAGGAGCACATGTGTGTGCTCGTCTACCTGGTGAGTCTCTGGGTGACTGGGGCCCCGGTGGCTACAGTGGGGAAAAGAGGGTGACAGTGACCACTGCTGTCTGGTCTTGTCGTCAGGTGACCGTGATGCACTCCATGCAGGCCGGCTACCTGGAGAAAGCACAGAAGTACACGGACAAAGCCCTCATGCAGCTGGAGAAGCTCAAGAGTAAGTCTCGGGGGGCTGGATGGAAGTGGCTCTACTTGGCAGGTTGCGGAGCCACAGCGCCGCCTGGTGGATGGCCTGAGTGCCACCTCTTGGGCTGGCCTGAAGAACCCGGAATGACAGCAGCCCTGAGCAGAACCCTAACCCAAACCCGTGGGTCTTGTTAACCCAGTTGGAAGATGCGGGCAATCTGGGGTCGGCACAGAGCAGGCCAGACCTAGGCTTGATCCTTGATCCCTGGCCAGAGGGGTTCTTGTGCCATATCTGTCGTATCCCCCCGCCACTGCTCAAGATGGCGGTGAGGGTTAGTGGGTCCCGAGCAGGGCCTTTTGGGACAGCAGTGCTCAGTTGAAAGAGACGGGGGCTACTTTGCTGTCTGTCCTCAGTATCGTGACATGGATCATGCCGGGTGAGGCTGGGATTGGAACTCAGATCTTCCTAATCAAGGGCAGGTCCTCTGGAGGTCGTGGGTTCTTCCTGGATGCTCAGTTAATCCATCCTGCGGGACCAGGGACCTTTGACTAGTAGGAACCCAGAGCCTCACGTGTCCCTGGCTGGCTCGGCACCCCCGTTAATCTGTTCATCTGCTTCCTGTGCCCTCATCAGTGCTACTGGGGGAGGAGCCTTCAGAACTAGAGAACCAAAGCCCACAGGGATGGTGGTTGTTTTCCCTCCAGATGAGCTGGGAAAGGGCTGTGGGCGCCATCTGGCTCCAATGTAAGGACCTCCTCTCAGGGAAGCCAAGAGCTGGGTTTCCTCACCGCTGCCTGAGGCCTGTTGCACAATTTCACTCTCCTGGGCTACTGCAACATTTCTAGAACCCACTGTGCGCGGAGTGCTCTGGAGCACCCCCCTGGGTCGCAGTGGAGTGAGGATGGAAGACAAATCTCTCCAGGGATTTTTACTCTTAGAACGCTCTGGTCACTAAAACCTGGCTCTGGGCCTGTCTCCCCACCTGGAAAGGGAGATGAACCCCCTCACTCTAGGGTGCAGTGGGCACTGAGAGAGGTGACAGAGCTGGTGCTGAGCTGGTGCCCAGCAGAGCAAATAGGCTCAGACCTAGGTAGCCCAGGGGCCAATGTGGTGGGCAGTGGGAGGATGCAGAGTCCCCAGGGGGCTCTGTGTCCATCTCCTAGGGTCTCTTCTCCAGCTGCCCCTTGAGTGCTCACCCACACCTCTCGCCCCCAGTGCTTGACTGCAGCCCTATCCTGTCCTCCTTCCAAGTGATCCTGCTCGAGCACATCATCATGTGCAGGCTTGTCACGGGACACAAGGCCACTGCGCTGCAGGAGGTAATGCTGCCAGAGGCCATGCGCATGGGTGGGAAAGCTGTTGGAGTCTGCCGGGTCTCAGAAGTCATCCTGTGGGAGAGTGTAAATTTGCCCGGTGTGTGTCAGCAGAACATTCGATCTTGTCATTTCACTATGCTCTCTTAGTTCGTGACCTCGATGCACATAACAGAAATCAGTGGTCCTTTCTCTGAGAGTTTGCATGCCCAGGGAACCCAGGGTCTGAGGATTTGGGGTCCCCCGACGGTGATCCTAGCGTTCCTTCTGCCCCAATCCAGACTCTCTGATGTTTACCTTCCCGACGGGGCTGTGGGGACCCTGAGTAGGGGAAAGCGCTGTATGGCTGAGACGCATGTTAGAAAGGAAGGATTAAATGGGGGTAACGGACAGGAGTCATCGCTCTCAAGGAGGTCAGGGCTGCACTTGGCCCTCGTGACAGACGCATTTGCTGGGACTTTGTGGCCCAGGGAAGGTCGGATGTGGGCACGCCTGTCAGCTTTCGGGTCCCCCGAAGGCTGCTGGGACACCGGCACCACGTTCGAGGCCTCGTGACGGTGAGCGTGCTCTTTCCTGGCAGATCTCCCAGGTCTGCCAGCTGTGCCAGCAGTCCCCCCGGCTCTTCTCCAACCACGCGGCACAGCTGCACACGCTGCTGGTGAGTGCCCGGGGCTGTCCGCCCCCAGCCCCCTTTCAGCAGGGAATCCCGTGACCACTGCCCTACTTGGGTTCCACATGTTTCCGGGGGGCTGGAGTCTGAGTTGAGTTAGGTCCCAGGAGGAGGGAATACGTTAGGCCGCCATCTTTCCACCCCTTTGCTGGAGTAAAGCTCAGAGGTGGCCGGCTCAGCAGTCACTTGTTGAGTCGTACGGCCCTGGGCAAACTGCGTGGCTTCAGGCCTTCCGTGCCTTCTTCTTGCAGGGCCTATACTGTGTCTCTGTCAACTGCATGGACAATGCAGAAGCCCAGTTCACCACGGCCCTGCGGGTAAGGTGCCGGCCCTCACTTCAAGGGGCGGGCGGTGCTTCTCAGTGAGGAGTCGGGCGTGGTCTGATGAGGACAACCTCTGCACAAAACTGTGCTCAGCGGGCAACTCTGCAGCATTCAGCCTGATGCCGGCCACGATAGTGACGTGCCATTCATCCGGGCCGTCCCCGGCAAGGCCAGCGCTGGCAGCACAGGATGATGAGGGATAGCTGTGGGCAAGGAGGCTTTTGGCCAGCCTGGGTGGGGCAAGCCTGGAGGGCAGCCGTCAGGGAGAGCCCAGTGCCCACTGGTGCCACGGCCTGTTCAGCCTCTTTCACTCCTAATTCCCAGCCTTCCTGATAACCTGCCAGGTTGGTGTTGGCTCCTGTCACAGCTGAAGATGCAGAGTCACTCGGCAGGGCTCAGGGGCTCCCTGGAGCCACCCCTATGGCAGGACGGGGTCTGCCCTCACCCTGCGGCAGCCCGGTTGCTCTGGGGGTCATGAAGGAGCTCCACTGGGGCGACGTCCTTTCCTCAGACAGGATCGCAACAGACCCTGGGAGAAAACTGGTGCAGCGGCCTCCTGGAGAGAGCCACCCCGGGCCCGGGAGTTGATAGCCCAGTGCCAGGTCCCAGTTCTGCCTGTCTTGTTCCAGGACCAGATAAGCACATCTCCACCTTGGCCTCAGTGTCCTCACGGGAAAAGGAGGCTGGCAACACCTTCCACCCAGGGGTCCTGAGGAGGCCCCAAGCAGAGGTGGGGGAGTGGGGGTGCCATGTGTACCCTGTTGGTTGAGGAGTTCTGCTCTGTCCCTCGTGCCAGTCTCCAGATCTCTTTGCTCCTGGGGCTGGGCTCAGCAGTATTACTGCTTCTCTGAGGTGCTCCGCACCCCACCACTTGTCTTGGCAATGCGCAGGGGCCTCTGGCAGCATTCCAGAGTGTGAGGGATGGACGGGGCCGCTCCCATGGTCTTCCGAGCCTTTCCATCTGTGCCTGCTGCTCCGGGCCCTGGGTGGTACCGGGACACCCCCACACAGCCACCGTTCCCTGCAGTTACCCCATGGCCTCGTGTCTCCCCGTCTCGGCATCCCACAAGGGGCTGCTGCTGCTTTGATGGTGTGCGCTGCAGGGCAGTCTGCACGGCGTGCCTCCAGGCTACATAGGAAGTGATACAGCCAGGGTACGCGTCCAAACCCCCCTGGCCCTAGACCCGTGCTCTGCCTGCAGTCCTCCAACAAACAAACCAGAGCGCAATGCTCGCGTCAGAAGACATCCTGGGCCTCCTCGGCACATGCTGGGGTCCTGCGGCGGGGCAGGGGGGGTTGCATTTCCTAGGCAGCCTCAGCCTCCTGCACAGCTGTGTGGCCTCAGCACCGCCAGGAACCAGGGGCTGGGTACTACTTGGGCTGCTCAGATTGGTCCCCCCTTCAACCACTCTTAACTTCCCAAGAATTGAGGACAACGGTCCATCCACCACCAGCCATCAGCGGCATCTCTGGTGTCGGACAGCCTTAGTTACCCTCCTGGCCGTGTCCTCCCCAGGACCAGCACTTGCCTCTGCTGTATCCGCCCACCCTGGGGTCCCAGGGGTCACTGGTGGTGGTGTGGAGGCAGGGGCTGTCTGGGTCTCAGTCCTGAGAAACAAGCAGAAAATAGACTGAAGTGCAGTATGTTCTCAGGGCAGGATCAGGGGTGGCTGATTTTCCTCTTCTCTGTTTCCTGAGTTCCTAATGTGGATGACGGTTTTATGGTGAAGAGAACTAACAGCTCTATGCTTCTGGGGTTCAGGAAGCAGGTGAGGGGATCTGTCTAAAAGGAAGGAAAGAAAGTGATTCCAGATTAGCTGCCATGGAGGACTGGGCAGCTCCAGTGCCACTGAGTGACCCCAGTGTGATGGGGCTGTGCCCAGCCTGGCCCTCTAATGGCCGTGTGTCCTGTTCTAGCTCACCAACCACCAGGAGCTGTGGGCCTTCATCGTGACCAATCTGGCGAGTGTGTATATACGGGAAGGAAATAGACACCAAGAGGTAGTAGGTGACATGCTTCATGTTTGGTATCTTTTCAACTCTTATTCGGGGGTGGTGGGGTTGGGGTGGTCTCGGGCACCAGCAGATCTCAGCAGCCCCAGGGTTTCACCGTCCAGCAAACGGCACTGTCCCACCCAGAGTTGCAGGCATGGCTGGGGCAGACGGGGTCTAGGACAGGAACGTTTCCTAGCTAAATAACACTTCTCCCTGTTAAAAGTGAGCCAAGCTTTATTGAATTGCACAGAAAAAAAATCCAGTTTCTTCTACTTTGAGCTGTCTGTTCTAGAATGTCAGTGAGCCCTCATGGCTCTTTTCTGAGGAGCAGCAGCTCAGACAGCCATTTGCACTGTGCTCCTAGGTTGTCCTAAGACCCAGCCTCATAAAGGGTAGGGGGCTCCCAGGGCTTGTCCTTATAGGACAAGTGCCCTCGCACCAGGTTCCCCCTGTGATTCTCTTCAGCCCTGGGATCCCCCCCTCAGCCCTAGGATTACTCTCTCCCAGCCCTGGCCTCCTGCCTCCTGTCTCCAGGGTATCTGAGGTTTAGTTGTTTTTCCACCTCCATAGCTTTCGATTTATCTTTAGTCTATAAAAAAGTTAGCCGAGGGGCGCCTGGGTGGCTCAGTTGGTTAAGCGTCTGCCTTTGGCTCAGGTCATGATCCCAGGGTCCTGGGATCGAGCCCTGCATCGGGCTCCCTGCTCAGCAGGAAGCCTGCTTCTCCTCTCCCACTCCCCCTGCTTGTGTTCCCTCTCTTGCTGTCTCTCTCTCTGTCAAATAAATAAATAAAATCTTTAAAAAAAAAGAGGTTAGCGGACCTCCCAGCTTCTGGGTTCGGATGCTTTGGGCTCCAGGGAGCAGAAAGCCCAGCCTTGTCCACTCCAGCAGTTAGGAAGCAATGGGCAGGGTCATCATAGGGCTAGGAGTGGTCTCTGTGGGTCACACTTGGTGGGTCATGGGACAGCTTGGCTTCCCTGTGTCCTTTGCTATCCCAGCGTCCACCTCCTGGAGGTACTGTGGGGACACTGGAAGCAGCTTCATCTCACTTCAGCCGTGTCCTCTATCCCTCCTTCCTTGGCAGCCAGAGGAGACCTAGAACATCAGTCACGTGGCTGCCTATCAGAGCCTCCCAGGATCCCTGCACCTCCAGATAAAACCCCACCCCCAGCCCACAAGACCCATGTAGGCCTATCTTCCCACCTCACTCCCCCACACTGGGTCCTTCTGACCATACAAAGGCTGAGACTGAGCCGCTTCCCTGACCGCCCAGCCCCCTCACCTGATGTGGGATAGGCTGAGGCTGTGAGGCCCCCCAACCCTCACCCTTCATACTGGGGGCCACGATTCCCACTGGGTGGGGTGGAGGGGTGAGGAAGTAAACAGCTGCATGCAGTCTCCTGGAGTGCCCTCACCTGTCTTCGCAGGTCCTGACCCCGCTCCCCGCTCAGGTTACTCAGGCATGGGATTTGGGGGGAGGGCATGATGCTCTCAGGTTGGGTTGGGAAGATGCAAGCAGCCCTAGTCAATTTAGCAGCATGTTTGAGGCTGAATTTTTTCATGTTTCAAAATACAAAATAATCCTAACTAACATTTCTGCCACAGCTGTACAGTTTGCTGGAAAGGATCAATCCAGACCATAGCTTCCCTGTCAGGTAGGTGGTCTGAGTGCTGAGTGCCCACTTGACCGATTGTCTTACGCTTTCTCTGCTCTTGGGGTGGGGCCGGTGCTGGTGGGACCCAACTGCCCTGTGTACCCGGTGCCTCTCGCTCCCCTTTGGAAGCCTGCTGCACTCACAAAAACCCCACCAAAGTGTGCCCCTGTCTCTCTCGTCAGCTCACACTGCCTGCGAGCAGCAGCTTTCTACGTGCGCGGGCTCTTCTCCTTCTTCCAGGGACGCTACAATGAGGCCAAGTGAGTACGGGGAGAGGACCGGTTGCCCCCTGCCCGGCACCTCCTGGGCCGGCCCTTGGGGTGCTTTTTGCTCCCTGACCGTGTGTGCCCAGGGCTTCTGTCCCCGAGACGAGTGGGCTCTGCTCAGGGCCTTGAGTTGGCTGCAGCCTCTTCCTACCAATAAGGCGTCCCAATGGGCCTTCAGCATCTGTTCCCACTTAGGCGATTTCTTCGAGAAACTCTGAAGATGTCCAACGCAGAGGACCTGAACCGACTCACAGCCTGCTCCCTTGTGCTCCTGGGCCACATCTTCTATGTGTTGGGGAACCACAGAGTGAGTGACTAGGGCTGGGCCGAGAGGCAGGGGGCCGGCAAGGTGCTTACAGACTGCCACCTAGCAGTACTTTGCATCCTGTGCCCCTCAGTGACCTTATCACAGTAACCTCCCCACTCCCCACTGGTCCATGAGGCTCAGGCAGGGGGTGCATGGGTGAAGGGGAGCTTTGGATCCTGGAGGGTAGGTCTGTGTGGCAGACAGGCCCAGTGCCGGCTGCAGGCAGTGGTCAGGCAGAGTCCCACGGGCTGTCCAGAGCTGTCCAGAACTGCCAGGGCTGAGGGCAGGTTCCCCTTTCTGTGTGTTAATACCTGGGGGTAGAGAGGTGTGTTCTCTCAGCCAGATCCCTTGGGCTCCATTTTGCCCAGCACATACAGTGTCGTCCTCAGGGCACCCCATGTTTTCACCTTTGCCTAGAATGGCCCCCTGGGGCTGGTACCCAGTGGAATCAGCCGACTCCAAGTCTCCGAGTCAGATGGGGAACCTGGGCTGGGCTCTTACCTGCTGACTTCTCGGGGCCGTTTTTTTAAGATAGTGTTGGTTCACGTTATATAGTACGGTATGTTCGTTGTAGAAAGCGTGAGAAACAAAAGAGGAAATGATTGCATGTTTTCTGGTTCTTTCCAATACCTGTCTCTGCCTACATGTAGGTTTTGTTTTTCAGGCTGTTCCATAATTTGGTATCTTGTCTTTCTCTGCACCACTGGGTGAGAGTTTTCTTCAGTGGCAGCAAGAATTTCGAAGTAGCATATGCTTCGTAGTTTAACCAGCCTCGCTTTCGCTGACATGGGTTACGTGTCTAGGCCCGTAGAGCTTTATCTGATCAAACCCTAGGGCTCCCTAAGAATGAGCACTTTTTAACAACCTCGGCACGTCCCCCTCCCCACAGTACCATGACACGCATTCCCCAGGGGCCAGGGGCGTCACCACCTGTAAAGGAAGAGAACGAGCTGAGGGTTCTCCCTTCAGAGTGCCGCTCTGCTCCTTTTAGAATACCCTGTCACCTTGTTCCTCAGCCTCTGAGCACACTTGCAAACAGTGGCCTCACTGTGCGTCGGGCCCGAATGGGAACCAGGGGCTCAACATGAGGCCCTGCTGAGTGTGGGCCCCCCGCCTCATGTCTTGGTGTGGTGGATGTGGTTCCCCTGTTTTCCAGCTGGGGAGATTAAGGTCACAGAGCCCCAAACTGCAGACCCAGGCTTAGAACCAGACCTCACTGGCTCTCATTTGTCTAGTAGTCTCCGGAAACTCCCTTGCATGAGACAGGGTAGGCAAAGCAGCTTTTCAGCAGCAGCTCTGGTTCATGTTTGAGGCGATCCCGGGGCATCTTACGAGCTTATTTAGGAACCTTCACTGCTCCCTGTGTGTCTGGGCCTATGTGGAGTGACATGGGGGCCCCAAGAGCCCTCAGGCCTAGGCCTGGCCTCAAGCGGCTCCAGGCCTGAGGGAGACACCGCCCACTCTGCCCTGAGCCTGCCAGACTGGAGTGTCCACAGGCATCATGAGCTTGTGAGCAGCCCCACACAGGATAGTTCTCCGAAGCACACATCTTCATACCAAATTCTGTGGGGCCACAAGTTGGCATGGGGGAGCCTGCGTAGGAGAGCCAAGGGGCACTCTCCTTCTGGCAGCCTCCAAACAGAGGCCCAACTTCAGGCCTCAAGGAGAAGAGTAGGTTTTCGTGTTCTGTTGTGCATTCTGAGGTTTTGAAAAGACTTTATTTAATTCTGAAAAGCTTTGAGACCCACCTGGAGCTCATCTTTGAGGTGCCAGGCGCAGGGCAGTGTGAAGTTACTGGGCTTTTATGGTTTCAACACAGTCCTGCCTATGTCGAAGCTAGGCCTCAGGAGTTGGATTTGAGAATTTGTAAATCTCTTGACTACATGGCAGGTATCTGCCAGGGGCTGCTATATCGGGAGTTTTCCCCTGTCACCTTGAATCCTACATCCAGGCCAGCAGAGCTTGTTGTGCCTAGGTTGAGCAGGGTCGAGCAGTGCTGCCAGTCATCGTGGGGTCAGGGATGGGTGTTGAGGGCCTCCCGCCCACTGTCAGTACATCCTAGGTATTGAGGGGGGCGGCGTTGTGCAGTCACACCGTCAGGGTTGGAGAGTTAACGTGCCTTGGTGTCCCACAGCCCCACGTGTTAGGTAGCTTCCCACAAGAGTGGGCTTGTATGTAGAAGAGACACTTCCCTTCCTCTCTTCTCTACCCATTCAGCCCTCCTTACCCCCACCAGGGCAGACTGCTTCTTCCTCCT
Organism: Callorhinus ursinus; assembly: GCF_003265705.2. Taxonomy (NCBI): domain Eukaryota; kingdom Metazoa; phylum Chordata; class Mammalia; order Carnivora; family Otariidae; genus Callorhinus; species Callorhinus ursinus. The sequence goes on from NW_027397077.1 coordinate 2,497,844, forward strand.
AGGCCCTGGGACCTCTGAATGTGCATTTCTAATCGGCTCCTGATCTGGGCCCAGAGCTGACTGCCACCAGTGCCTTTTGCTCTGGTTAGAGACAAAGGCTGGTAGACTTGCCCGGAGCCAGCAGTGCCCCGATGGGGAGGTACCTGCAGAGCTGAAGAATGGGGGCAGTTTATTTTCTCCTGAGGCAGTTGAAGAGTACATCAGAGGAGGTCATTTGAGATGGGCTCTGAAGGAGGAGTAGGAGCTTTCCAGGCAGCAGGAGGAGGGCACAGCCTGGGCTCGGTGTGGCCGGTGGGTCCTGGGCTGTCCCCGCTGCTGGCCGCAGCCCCCACTCCCTTCCCTGGTTGCTCTCGGTCAACAGGAGAGTAACAACATGGTGGTGCCTGCCATGCAGCTGGCCAGCAAGATCCCAGACATGTCCGTGCAGCTGTGGTCCTCAGCCCTGCTGAGAGGTGAGTGCAATAGCCAGCCCTTCCCAGAGATCAGACCCAGGATGCTGGGAGCCCAAGTCTAAAAGATCTCAGGTAAGCCCTGATGAGCTTGTGTTCAGACTGGGCCTCTACACGCCACAGTCCCAATTCTAGTGTATGCTCAGGCTCCACAGCAGACCCTGTTTGGGGGCAGTAGGCACTAGGCTCACTCATGACATCAGCTCCACACAGGATCAGTTCACCGTCTCCACAAGGCCATTTCTTGGAGTCTGGGTGAAGAAGTGGGCTGGGAGCCCTAGCCCTCACCCTTGGTTTCCTTCTCTCTGACTGGCTGCGGCAGTTGTCCCTGTCGGACCGTGCTGGCCAGGATGCTCGGGGTGCCCGGTAGGCTCTGAGGCGTGTCAGTGTTGTTACTGCTGCTCCCATGTGTAGATTGTGCTGCTAAACTCCAGAGTCTTACCAAGGGCCGTGGGGGCGAGGCAGAGGGCAGGCTGCTCCGTCTGCAGTGGGCTTTGTGGGCCCATTTAGTCTTTCTGCCTCGGGAGTAGGTATTGGGCGCCCTGCTCTAATGAGTTCCTGTGTGCCCGAGGGTTGGCCAGGACCTCCCCAGGAGGGCCAGTGTCCAGAGGACACAGCCCTGAGGCTTTCACTGCCCAACCGACCCTTGTGTCGGCCACACTGCTCACCCACCCACCTCCAAGAATGTGACTCAGGAGCTCAGGAGGACATGTGTGAGGGCCGTTGGCAGGTGGGCTTTGCTGACCCTGAGACAGACAGGGCTCAGGGCAGGTGACATGCCAGATAGACAGGAACTCACCGGTAGAGCAGGGTTTGACCTTAGGGCTCTACCCACGTCCACGGGGAGGACGTGGGGTACGGCGAGGTGGATCCACCCTATGTACATCCCACCCTTAGACCTGAACAAGGCCTGCGGGAATGCGATGGACGCCCACGAAGCCGCCCAGATGCACCAGAACTTCTCGCAGCAGCTGCTCCAGGACCACATCGAAGCCTGCAGTCTCCCTGAACACAACCTCATCACGGTATAGGCACTGGGTTTGGGGAGGTCAAAAGCGGGGGCTGGTTGACTCCTCAGGGCCTGCTCCCTCGGCTCGCAGCCCCCAGGGGACACGCTCCCTGAGAAGGGAAGTATGCGCTTGGCTGCCGTCTCCCTGCACGTCTCCAATGTCCCTAACTCATCCTAGCCTCAGGGGCCCCTCAGATGGGGGAGACGGCATCAGTCCCCAAGTGGGGGATATACGGCACTGCCCAGGGGCCCCGCTGACTCAGGCGAGGAGGACAGAGGGCCTGGCTGGGCATTCAGCCCAAAGAGCACGGCAGTCCAGGGCAGACCCGTAGCCCGGCACACCTCTGCCCCTTCCTAGGAAGGACCTCACCTGTGTGTTCTCTCCCCTCTGCAGTGGACGGATGGCCCACCCCCTGTGCAGTTCCAAGCTCAGAATGGACCCAATACAAGCCTGGCCAGCCTCCTGTGAGGCTCCTGAAGGGAGCCGCCCAGGTTCTCAGGGCCTCTGTGGGGCCCAGTGTGTCCCCTACTTCCATCCAGACGGCACTTGAGCTTTCCTTGGAGGTGTGCTGGAGTGGGTGTCCCCAGGCTTCTTTTCTGACTGTCTCCAGAGCTTCCAAGTCCCTGGGGAGTTTGCAGGGCTGATTCCGCCCTCCCAGGAAGGGCTGGCCAGCCATTCCCACCATGTAACAAGACCCCCAGTGTTGAGGCTTGCAGGTGGGATATTGGAGCCAACTTTCTAGAGCCATCCTTTAAAGTGGACTTGAATTGCCAGTTCTGCTTCCACGTCTGAGTCACGCCTTCAAGGGAGCGTGTCTGGGCAGGGAGTGGGGTGCCAGTTGCCAGGGTGGGTGGTACCGCTGGTGCATTGCCACATGACTTCCATCGCCTGGGCCTCCATGCCTGGCCGGAGTGTTTCCTCTGCTCACAGCAGCTTCCAGAGCCCAGAGGCAAAACGCCAGTTTCTGCCCCAGAATTGGAGGGAAGAAGTGATGGCGCATGTCAGGGACAAAAATGCACATCCCACCATAACACTTTTCCCAGCTTGCGTTTCTGTCCAGTGTCCCCCCATCAAACAGCCAGGGCCTCTGGTCAGGAATCCTGGGGGACCCAGGAACTCGGCTTCCAAACATCTGCACCTTGCCTGGATTCAGTGTCCAGCTACGGAGGTGCACACGTTCTTGTAGACACGGGTGTGCATGTGTGTGCGTGCGTGTGTGTGGTGATTCGCAGAGCTGGGGCTGGGGGCTGAGACTCCTATGTTTGCAGCAGTATCAGCATACATACTGCTGGGCAGGAAGCGGAGGAGAAGGGAGGGGGACCCTCCTCAGCCCAACTCAGGGTACCTGAACGAAGAAGGGGCTTGCTTCCTGGCAGCTCTGTGGTCTCCTCAGCAGAGGACATTCACAGACGCCTGGCCCCTCACGCTGTTCTCAGGAGGGAGGATGAGGAGACCTACCCGCCTTGGGTCTTGGGACAGCGTTGAAAGCTCTTCCTGAGCTGGACCCCAGGAGGCTCTGCTAGGCTCAGACAACCATGCTCGGTTCTGTGCTCCTCTTGGATAGTTGAGGAGGTACCCCAGTGGTGATGGTGGCATTGGGGGCAGTTGAGGTAGCCACCTCCAGCTTCCAGTGCCTGGGAGCGTCTCCTCACAGAGGAGTGCTGAGTGGTCATGCTAGTCAGGGTGGCTTGTTAGTTTGCCTCTTGTTACCCTTACACTATGAGGGCTGCTTCTCGAAGCCTCAGTGTCTGACAGAAGGAACACTGGGATCACTCAGGTCAGCTGCTCAGGCCCTGAGGCCTGAGTGTGCCTTAGCCACAAGCAGGGCTGTCAGCAGACCTCCCTGCACAGGGCCACTGCCCTTACCAGGCCAGCGTCAGGCCCCTGCTGCCCACTGGAGGCCAGCGACAGGCGTGCAAAGTGAGCTGCTGATTGGAGGCATGGGCTGGCCGGGGCTTGTCCTAAGAGGACCCACCATCTGTGTGGCATCCTGGGTCACCCAGGAGAGCCTAGCACTGCCCCATGCTGCTCAGGGCCACCTTCTTGGCTGCCCCCCTGGGCCTGTGAGGCCTGCCTACAGAGGAGGGTGTGACATGTGGCCACAAGCTGCCCTGTCCTGTCTTTCTCCCCCCTCAAGGGTATCCCCTCGGCCCTCCCCTCCACCCATGGGACAGAGCCCCCCTCTTGCCACAAGCTGCCCCTATTGGCCTAGACCCCGCACTATCTGACCTCTCCAGACCCTCGTTACTTCAATCACGCTGTACATCATGTTTGTCTCTGCGTATTTATTTAAGCCTTTCTTTGCTTCTAGAGCATTTTTTATGTAGAGCAGTTGAAATAAGAACCTCAAAACTTAACATCTGTCCTGATGTTAAAGTGCTTTTAGTGACCACTCTGTTATCTATGTTCATGTAAAGTTAAGGATAAGTTTTTATGTTTACAGCTAAAAATTCAGTACTCAATATTTAATATTCCACTATAGCTTTATGAAAGCCAAACTGTGTGTACATGCATTTCTGCATGTGCAAGCTTTGAACCTCCCCTTCACCGTACCATCTTCTGGTTACATAAAGCTGTCATAAGTACCTTCCTGTGAGTCCAAATTGAGTGCCTCATGGTTTCTCACTCAATCAGAATTTAAGATAGGCAGCAAGTGAGCCCCCAGGGAGACCTTACACGGTGTCATAACTGTTTAGGAAAAACAGATAAAAACTTCAAGCCTTTCAGTGTATAGAGATGCAAGGGGGCAGCAGAAAGATCCCTGTTGGCAGGTACTGAGAGCCAGTCTGACTTTCGTGTGCTCTCCCACCTCCTCCTGGGGTCCTCAGGGCCTGTGGATCAGGGGGGACTGGGCTGGGAGATCCCGGGTTCCCTGGCATACACACACTGCAGTCTCCCCTGTGCTGGGTGTTTGCAGTCATCCACGGGTAAAGTGAGGGTCCTCTCCCTGGGTAAGCATGCCCCACCCCACTTATTGGGAACACTGGCAAGGAAATCAAAAAAGGGCTGCCTGGTGCAGTGGGTAAATTTGTTGATTGCGTTGTCTCTGTTTTGTTAAGGGTTTTTAATAAGTATGTTTGGCATAATGTCTTTTAATGGGTTTGTAATACGGTTTTAGCAGCCTGTAACTTCAGCTGGTGCTTTTAATCAGGAAAAAAATTTTTGTAAATACAAAACATTGTTTAAAAGACATAACCATAGAACATAGCTTCCCGTTTGTGGATTTCTTTTCCTATATATTCAAAGTAAAATAATTTGCAGGAGCCGTCACTCGCTTTGTCTTTGTCACGTTGTCCCTTGTGTGTGCCACTCGGAGATGGCTCTTGCCCTTTTGCCAGGTCAGTGGGGCCACTGGGCGAGTGGGCATCAGGGAGTTACACGGACCAACAGGGTGTGAGGATACAGAGCCCCAGCCCCTGGACTGGAGGACCTGGTGGAAACCTGAGTCTTCTCCTCTACTGATGATGTGCCTCCGGAACAACCCGCCTGAAGGAGAGGGGACCCCTGAGACCTCAAACATTTGCCCCACAGCTGCCTGTTCCTCCCTGGCCCTTACCACAGACACATTTGCTTGCTTACCTAGCGTCCTGTTTCCTGTGTTCTTAGGAAACACATTAGCCAGCCTCCATGTGCCTAGGGTTGTTTTTGTGGTGGTGTTTTTTTTTCATTTTTCTTTTTGACATGAAAGTCACATAAAATTTTTTTTAAGATTTTATTTATTTATTTGACACACAGAGATAGAGGGAGAGAGCACAAGCAGGGGGAGCGGCAGGCAGAGGGAGAAGCAGGCTTCCTGCATGAGCAGGGAGCCCGATGTGGGGCTCGATCCCAGGACCCTGGGATCATGACCTGAGCCGAAGGCAGCGGCTTAACCAACTGAGCCACCCAGGCGCCCCGAAAGTCACATAAAATTAACCACTTAATGTGTACAGTTAAGTGGCATTAAATTCCCAATGTTGTACAACAAACACGTGTCTAGTTCCAGAACATTTTCATCACCTCAAAAGGAAACCCTGTCCCCATTAACTGTCAATCCCGTTCCCCTTCTCCCCCGCCCCTGGCAGCCACTAATCTGCTTTCTGGCTCTGGATTTGTCTGTTCTCGACACGTCCTATAAATGGGATCATACGTGTGGCCTTTTGTGTCTGGCTGCTTTCACTCAACATGACTTCAAGGTTCATTGACCTAGCATGAATCAGAATTTCATTCCTTAAAGGTGAGTAATACTCCACTGTGTAGCTTGGCCAGTTTGCTTACCCGTTCATCCGCTGATGGATGTTTGGGCTGCTGCTTCCGTGTGGCTATTGTGAGTAGTGTTGCTGTTGCAAATGTGCCCCTACACATTTTTGTTTAAACGTGTTTTCCAATTCTCTTGGGTTGTGCCTTGTTTTTAACGTGCAGAGATGGTGCCTGGCTGCCTCCCACACTTTGTCAAGGCCCTCGTGTTGCTCTCATCACCGCGCCGCTCCCTTAACACCAAGGAGCTCTCAACTGCTCACTCCTAGGGCATGTCTGAGCTTTCCTTTGGGCCTTGGTCCTGAGGCAGAACCACTGGCCACTGGATGTATCCGAGATTCCACACGGCCCTGCCAGGAAGGACCTCCCCCAGTGCAGTGATGCCATCGACCCCCTGTTGATGCCTGTCCCCCTCTGCCCCATACCCAACAACCCAGCCATAAATGGCTATCACTTGGGGTGGACACTGCCTGCCCTATAGGCTTAGACACCATTTTCCCCACCTCAAGTTTCACAGCCCTTCTGCACGAATCACAGCCTGAGCCTACCCAACTGGAGCACAGCCACAAATCCACCATGTGACAAGCCACCCACCGGCAGGCATGTGGCCACCAGCTGGGAGTGAATCACGTGTGACTAGTAAGCCAGTCTCGAGATGGCCACTGTTTTCACAGGAAGTAGGCTCATTTGGGTGCTGCAGAACAATGCCCTGGTTGAATAAATCAGCAGTTCCCAGAAAATTTTCCACAAATTGCCAGATATTAATAAACGAAGAGTGGCTGTTGGAGTCAAAGATTTTGGGGAACGTCTCGGGTAGAGCCAAGCAAGCTCCTTTCAGCAGGACTGCTCAGCACAAATGGACATGGTATGGAGAAGCTCTGCGGGGTCTGCAGGGGACACACTGGGGAAGTGGACGACGAGCACAGCCAGGAAGTCGTCACAGGATGGGGTGGGAGGGAGGATAGGAGTGGACCTCGGAGAGGCCAGCGGGTGGCCAAGGCAGCTGGCCCAAGCACTGAGTGGCCAGGGCAGGGCTCATTGTGTACACACACACACACACACACACACACACACACACACACACACACACA